>NW_022196895.1:79559798-79575349 GCF_008632895.1 Mastomys coucha
CAGGATCAGCACAGTGGGCCATCCTCCTGCTCCTCCAGTTAACACAACAGGAGCATCTGCAAGTGCTGTCCTGTGGAAGGAGGAGGAAATGGAAGATGGGGGAAGGAGGTGCCACTCTGAATCAAGGAAAACCCTGAAGTGGCACTGGCCATCAAAATGCACCTTGGTGGAAGCCTGCCCAGGAATCACAAAGGGCATGGAAAATCTTGGGTTTGTTGGGAACAAGGAAGAAGAACAATAGTGGATTTTCTTCCTCCATCGTGAGGAACAGTTTGCTGGCCTGTTCTGCACAGAGCTTCTATCTAATGAACCACAACAACAAAAGACCAGTGACGCCGGCAGCTTCATGGTCACATGATCTATGACCTTGGCCCAGGATTCCTACAGATACCCTTTGGAGTTAGAGCTCAGGATCCAATTTCTCTCCCAAGCCCTCATCCAAAGGTGCATGTGTCCTGTGAGGAGAGTAGTATCCAATGTGGAGGAGATGAGGTGTCCGATGTTCCATCGATGTGTCGATGTGACACAGTGACACACAGGAAGAGGAGGTGATGCTCAGCGAGACTGAATGTTAAAAGCCCAGGGAATTGAAATCTACAGGACATGAGGAAGAAATAATTACATGCTTTCATGGAACTAGTTTTTCTCCTCATGTGGTAAAGGTTTATAATAAATACCCAGGTGCTTGAGCACTCTGCTGAGTGTGGCTGGGACAGGCTATAGACACCCTCTATTCCGAAGAGCAGAGATGCACACAGACGAGACAAAAATGCTCTCTGTGACAAAACAACGGTTCCTATCCTTGAGTCTAAAGAGCCTCTAATGTAGAGGTTTTCCTTGTGTGTATCTACATAAGAACTTGTAAGCAAAATGTAAAGACATTTCTTTAAAGGAATTTGTTCCCAAATAAACCAATGCAGTTTTGTCCTATGAGGATGATAATATGCACAAAATAATCTTAGAGGATTATTATGCACAAAATAATCTTACTTCTCCCTGAAGAGTTCAACTTGATCTCATTGTGATAGTTGATCCTCACTGTTAACTTCATTGGGTTTATAATCACCATGCAAACACCTCTGGGTTCGTCTAAAAGGACGTTTCCAAGGAGGTTAAACTGGGAAAGGAAGGCTCACCTATGAGTGTATGCATCATCACCCCTGGGCAGAGCTCTTGGATTGAACCAAAAGGATAAGGTGAACTGAGCACCAGTGTTCTCTCTGACTACTGACTAATGGGACCCATGGTCTCTCGACATCACTCATTCCATGGATGCCTGCCAAGGGTGTTCCTCTCAGAGTCCTTTCCACTTGTCAAGTCTTTTGATTCATCTAGCCTTGACTACTGGGTCCACAGTCCCATCCACTGTGAAGGGCTGCCATTCTTACTTGAATATACGGTCACTCTTGTAGGGTTAGAAGGGCTCCAAGGAGACAAAGAAAGATAACCATCCAACTGGTTTGGGGTTTGTCCAAGTCTTACAAAGCCACAGGAGGCTGTGCCTACTTAAAGTCTCCCACAGTCCTCCCAGTCCTCCTCAGTCCTCCCAGTCCCTCTCAGTCCTCCCAATCCTCCCAGTCCTCCTCGGTCCTCCTCAGTCCCACACAATCCCCTGCCTGTGGCAAACAGTGGGAAGCACCAAAAGGGAGACCCTGCTGTGGTAGACCCATCCTCCTTCTCAGTGCTATGGCCTGGCCCTGCAGGGAGGGCTTGGTCCCTCAGAGAGGTGCTGCCTGTCTGCTTCATTTCACCTCATGTTATGTAGACTTTAGGGTCCTGGTGAGACACTCGTACATACCTGAAGTAGCCAGACAGAGTGGCAGAGAGCAGGCTGATTAAAGCTATGTAATGGAACAGCATTTATCCATTAGTAGTACTTATTATTTAATGAATGAAAAACAGTTCATCCTCTAATATTATGTGAGGAAAGGATTCAGAATTATGTGCCAACAATGACCTCACTTATGAAGAAATATATATTTTCATATACTTGAGCATAGAAAAAATAAAGTAGGAAGAAATACACCTTCACATTAAGAATCTCTGCCTTTGGGGAGAGAGTTATGGGCAATTTTAATCATACACTAATATTCAAAGTTTTTTTTCAAGTTTAACAGCTAATTTTTTTAATTGAAAATTTTTTTCACACAATATATTCTGATCATGTTTTTCCCTCGCCCAAGTCCTTCCAGATCCTCCCCACCCACAAAGCCCCAAGGTCTTTGTTTAAGACGAAGCAAACAACTGCTCTCAGAAAACCTAACCTTCTTCAGCAAGCCACTCCAGGGTCATCGGTGTCCTCTCCCACCCACCAGGCATTCTGTACCTTCCTCTGGGTTCTTCAGTATTTTCGGGGATTGGGGTCACCTGTGTCCCCTCCCACCCACCAAGCATCCTATCCCTCTGGGCTCCTCAGTATTCTCGGGGCTCAGGGTCACCTGTGTCCCCTCCCACCCACCAAGCATCCTATCCCTCTGGGCTCCTCAGTATTCTCGGGGCTCGGGGTCACCTGTGTCCCCTCCCACCCACCAAGCATCCTGTCCCTCTGGGCTCTTCAGTATTCTCGGGGTTCAAGTTTTTCACAGAAAAGCACCCTGGCCTTCTGACACTTTCAGCCTTCACCCTCCCTGAAATGCAAAGTTAGACAAGGCACTTAGCTGTGGTAGAAAAGGGCTTGCTCCAGGCAGAACTGACATCAGAAACCACTAGAATGATGGATAAACAGAAAAAATAATCATGGGAGTTCAGTATTCAGAGGAAGAGATCTGAGAAATTATGCACGTGATTTGTGTCGCCAGGGCTAGTAATGTGGTAGCTTCCCTCAGACCCATGTGGCCCAGACCACAGTACATGAGAAATACATTTATTTTCCTAACTCAAAATGGCAGGTAACACACGCCTTCAGTCTTGGGAGATTAAACTGACCAGTGATGTACAGTCTTTTAACAAAAGATGCTATTTTCTTGGAGAGAACATGGAAGTTATTTTCTGCTTTACGCAGGGTTGGGGAAGGCTTTCCAGAATGTGGCTCCTTCACAATACATGACGGGTAGCTGAAACCTCCAGTTTTTCCACCATAAAGAGTTTTGTGGGGCTATAGCCCTGAGAACTCTGCTCATCTATTTGAAACTCAAAGATACTAATGGACATGCATTTTTCAGAGTCAGTCCTCACTGGGAGATTCTTGTGAGTGGTAGACGAGTCCCCAGTGGTTGAGCTAAATTTTTGTTGGGTTTGATAGTCTCCACTTATATGAAAATGAAGAGAAAAAACAAGTAAAGAGTATGACTATGAATTCCTGTGCACCAGCCCTTCCAGAAGATTTTGTACAAAAGCAAAAGACATTTAAAGGAAGTTTAGATTGATGGATTATGACAAGGCAGGGAACCTTTTCCAAGAATGTATTGCAAATCCATTTTGCATTCCTGTAAGCTCTTTCCTGCCACCCACCCACCAGGCCTGGGGAGTCACATGACTCACCAGTAGTTCCTGTGTAAAAGTCAGCCTTCTTCATGGTATCCCAGAGCATCTCAAGGCCATCCTCCCTCAAGAAAGCAGTACAAGTACAATCCCTTAGCATGCCACACTTAGGTCTATGTCTTAGTCACTGTTCTGGTGCTAAGAGGACACACCAGGACCACAGCAACTCTTAGAAGAGAAAATATTTAATTAGGGCTATCTTATAGTTTTAGAGGTTTAGTCCATTATCATCAGGGCAGGAAATATAGCAGCATGAAGGCAGATATGGTCCTGGAGGAGAAGCTGAGAGTTCTGCATCCGGATTCTCAGGCAGCAAGAAGAGTGACATTGGACCTGGCTTGGCTTTTTGAAACCTCAAAGCCAATGGCACACCTCCTCCAATGTAGCCACACATCATAATCCTTTCCAATAGTTTCACTTTCTGGTGGCCAAGCATTCCTAAGCATTTAAACCTGTGAGCCTGTTGGGGCCATTCTCTTTTAAACAATCACAGTCTCCAAGATCTGCTCTGTCTCTGTAGGCCAGGATAAAAGTCCAGGAGCTCTATCCAGGGTCGAGTGGATGTGTCCTCCCAGGCTGGGCACAAGTCTATTGAGTTCTACTTTTCTTGCTGAACATGTTAAAGGAGTACAACTCTGCACCCAAATCAATCTTAAGCAAGATGCCATTAACAGAGAAACCCTTGTCTTTCCTTGATCTTCTTCAATGTCCCCAACAGCAAGGGGCTTAAGGTGTCACCACAGCTTCTTTACTGTTCTCACGGCCTCACTCCTCCTGTTTGGTTTGGTTTGGCTTTTTGGCTTACAGGTAAATCTATTAGAATTTCTCTGGAAACAAAAGAGTTTTAGATTAGATTATATTAGGGAAACTCATGCTAAATTAGATCACAATAGAATAATTTCTTTATAATGTCAAATGTAATTTGGCCAACATTCTACATAAGCTCTATAGGAGCACAGCACAACACATACACACGCACATGTGCATACATGTCAATGTTTTAGCATTTCGGTTTCATGGTGATCCTCAGAAATGAGAACCTGGATCATTTGTTGCTTTGGAAAATAGATTTCAGTGGGACTGAACTTGGAAAAAATACCCCAGATAGACACTGAAGCTCTTCTCCCTTTTTGTTAGGCTCCTCCAAGATCATATTGGCTCTCAGTTCACTGGTGATGTGCAATCCCTCCTTCTAAAGTGTAAACTGGAGAAAATGGTTTCCTACACATTACAAAACAATGCCAGAAAATATTTGAGAAGAAAGTAACTAAATGCAATACATAAAATTTAAAGTATTTGTTAAAGTTCTGAATTGGTCTAACCAGAATTGCAAATGTGAGAGCATGTGCTTATATATTGTATCTCTGGGTGTATGTGTCTTAAAATTTTCATGATCTTCCATCCCTCTGGGAATGGCTTGGGCCTCATGAAAACAAAAAACTTCATAATAATTGCATAATGCTTATGGTATCGTCCTGTACTATATTATTTGATACCCAGAGAAAACAGAATATTAGGAATATATATATAATGTATGTGAAGAAACTAAAGCTGACAGAATTAAGCTGTACAAGGTAACATAACAAGGAAATGACCAGCATAATAGATGATTTGTGATTTTAAAATTTACAATTCTATTCTCAGAAATTTGGGGCCATCATTTCTTATAGAGGTTTAAGAAATATTTTCTTCAAAGGTAGAGCTTCTTTAGCTTTGGATCTTCATGGAAGTAAGACCTGAATTTGCCATTGACTCTGCTTTGCTGTGGCTTGTCTTCCAAGGTCAAGGAAAATAGATATAAATTGATTACAAAAGCCAACACACACACACACAGCTACAAACACAAATGCACACATTTATATACACATGCATATATACATACATGCTACACTTGTATAGTACAAACACACATACAAATACAAGCACACACACATACCTACACATACGCAAGCATGCATACATACACACACAAACACCCACACAAACACATATACCTCTACACACTTAAAAACTCACATGAGCACCTACACTTAAATACTCACACACGCACATACAAAAACATGCATACATACACACACAAATATATACCCATATGCTCACAAATACACACAAACACATACACCTCTAAACACTTAAAGATTCACAAAAGAACCTACACACACACACTTCTTCTTTCTTGAGTTTTTGAGTTCATTTTCTGGGAAATGGATTCTATAAAACTGAGAGTCACTTTAATAAAGTAGTCTTGATCCAAAGAAACTGTGTGATTCACCTGATTATTGAAAAATTCCAAAGAGTATGTGGGTCAAACAATTGTTATCCCATGGAAGAGAAAGAATAAGAATGCAGATATAAGGCATTGGTTTTAATGGGTTCTAATCCACATAGAAACAGAAGACCTCTGGGAAATTAGGGAGCTCAGGATAAACTTAAGGATAAGGGGAGCTTCTCAAGGAGATCACTAATAGAAACAGCAGTGGGGACATCCTAACTTTTTGACTTTATAAAACATGGAAAGCGCTTGTTATGTGATGATGATTGATGCTGATGATAGAATGGTAGTAGAAGGATTTATTCTACTATTTTACTTTAGACACTGGGCATAATATTCACTTTGCTTTCCATTAAATCTTCATAACAACATATATATATCCAGTTTTGGAAGTGTGGAAACTGAGGTTAGAAAATTTTCATTTCTCAACTAATGTCCCAAAGCTTGTGACAGTGAGGATTTGTGCCAAATTCTATCTGACACTAGCTAGCACCCATGCTTGTTGCCCAAATGTCCTGCTCAAACCTGACACAGTACTAGGCAGACATTATCCATGTCCTTCTACAATGATTTGTTGTTTTCAACTTTCATGATCTGCTGTTATTTGCCTTAAGTTTCATCCCTATTTTTAAAATACAGAAGAAGGTCAATAATTAAACCTCTTTATTTCTTGAGGTAGGCATATTTCTCAATGGGATATGTTGGAAAAATTGAAACATAGAACCCAAGGGAGCAAAGGAAGTCTTTGAAGGGACTGTAAAGATGCAGAAAACTCTGGAAGAAAGGCATTAAAAGATGGGTGCACAAATTGTCCTTTGTGACCCGTGCTCACCAGATATTCTCTATCAGGGACCCCACTACAGTTCGCAACTGCAGTGAACAACAGCAACCAAAGACCAAACACTCACCAAACAATAAAGAGAGCAAATGTCTACATAAAGAAACACTTCAAACATCATAACACCAGATACATAGAACGAAGCACAAAAACTCCAACAGGAACAACTAAGACAATACACATCTTTCAGAAGCCAAGAATACTATGGCAATAGGCCCTGAGAGAACCAATTTAGCTGAAATGTGAGACAATGACTTTGAATAGCAAGTGTTAATATTTTCAAGAAACTTAAAAAGGATATAAATAAATGCCTTAATGAAGAGCATTGAAACACAAACAGCTGAATGAAAAGAAACATACCTCACTATCAAGGACATATATCACTTTAATGTAAAGTAATGAGGGAAGGTATTTCAAGAAAATGAACCTATTTCCACAGTTAAAAAAATTCAAGACATAAAAGTAGAATTTAACAAAGGAATAGAATCACTAAAGAAAATCTAACTGAAATAAAATTGGAAATGAAAAACTCCAGATGTCAAACAAAACCCTCAGAGATAAGCCTCAACAACAGATGAAAAGACATGGAAAAGAGAACCCCAGGTCATAAAGACAGGTAGAAGAAAGAGATACCTCCGCCAAAGAAAATGCTAATTCTAAAAGAATTCAGATACAACACATCGAGAAATTCTGAGACATGAAAAGACCAAATCAATCAATAATAAGTATAGAGGAAGGAAAGCATGCTGGGACAATGGGCCAGAAAATATATTTTAAAAATTCATGAAAAATTATCCCAAATTAAAGAAAGAGATGTATATCAAGGTAGAAGAAGCACACGCAATACCAAATAGATTAGATCAGAAAAGAAATTACTCATGGCACATAATAATAACACAAAACACTAAATGGCAAAGAAAGGAAGGATGTTGGAGGTTGAAAGGGAAGAAGACAGAGCTGCGAATGAAGGCAGGGGCATTATGGCAAAGAAAGGAAGGATGTTGGAGGTTGAAAGGGAAGAAGACAGAGCTGCGAATGAAGGCAGGGGCATTAGAATAACACCTGGCTTTACAATGAAGACTGAAAGTAAGAAAGGCCTTGAGGGATACAAGGTCTGTGAGACCCAGCAAGACTGCTAATCATAGTCAACCAAGAAAGGAAAGCATTATGTAGTAAAAACACATTGCAGTGACCCATAACAGTAAATCAAAATAAATGGAAAACTTCACATTACAAAACAAAATAACAGGAATCAATAAATAGTGTTTATCAATAATGCTCAATATTAGTAGACTTAATTCCCCCCAATAAAAAGACATAGTGGTGGCATATGTCCTGAATCCCAGAAATGGGGAGGCAAGGGAAGGCAGATCTCTGTGAGATAGAGGCCAGCCTGTTCTACATGGTAAGTTGCAGGACAGATAGGAATACACACACACACACACACACACACACACACAAACCTATATCTCAAAAAACAAAACAACAGACACAGATTGACAGATTGTATTTGAAAACAGGATCCATCTTTCTGTTGTATGCAGGAAACATGCCTCACTATCAAGGACAGACATCAGTTTAATGTAAAACAATGGAAGAGGTATTGGCCCAATAAGCCAATAGGCATAACTATCTTAATATCTGACAAAACAGATTTCAAACCAAAACGAGTGAGAAGAGACAGTGAATTACACTACATACTCATTAAAAGCAAAATCCACCAGGAAGGCATTATAGTTTTAAAAATTTATGCCCCCAAAATCAAGGGAACCCAAGCTGATAAAAGAAATACTGTTAATGCTAAAATTGCATATTGACCCGAACACAGTAACAGTGGATAACTTCAGTAACTATATTCCATTAATACACAGATCATCCAGACAAAAACTAAACACAGAAATTCTTGAGTTGATGTCAAGAATCAAATGGACCTTGCAGCCAAGTACAGAACATCCACACCAAACACTAAAGAGCACACTTTCTTCCCAGGAGATGATGGAACTTTCTACAAAATTGATCATCTATTAAGACAAAAATCGAGTCTCAACTAATATAGAAAAAAATTACTATCCTGCATCCTCTCTGAACACAATGGATTAAAGTGGGATATTGTCAACCCCAGAAACAGCAAAAAAGTATATAAATTCAGGGAAAACAAACAACTCAATATTAAATGAAGACAGAAATTAAGAAGTCAATTGAGAACTTTTTAGAATTGAATAAAAATGAAAGTGCAACATAATGGAAATGTATGGAACACCAACTGAAGATGGTCCTAAGAGAGCCGCTCACAGTACTAAGTGCCTATATCACAGTACTGAGTACTACATCAAAATATTGGAGAGATTTCATATTAGTAACTTAGCAGTGTATTCAAAAGGTCTAGAACAAGAGTACATAAGATCCTAAAAGAATAGAAAGGAAGAAGTAATCAAGCTCATGTCTAAATTCAATGAGATAGATGTAAATATTAATACAAAGAGTCAATGAAATGAAGTTAATTCTTTTAGAAAGTCTTCTAGCAAGTTTGTATGAGATTCACAAACCTTTAGCAAAGCTAACCAAAGACACAAATATCTAAATTAATAAAATTAAAGATGGAAAGAAAATATTGCATCATATACTACAAAAATTCAGAGAATCATGTTATACTTTTAAAATCTGTATTCCGCCAAACTGGAAAATCTAAAATGAATGGAAGAATTTCTTGATATATGTGACCTATAGAATTTAAATTAAGATGAAATAAATAAATAAGCTGTGAATTAGAAAACTGTAAGTAAAAACTTCCACTAAGAACAATTCCAGGATCAGATGAATTCGGTGTAGAATCTATAAGACCTTCAAAGAAAAGTGAATATCAACTCAACATTCCTCAAATTATTTTGCAAAATAGAAACTGAAAGAACATTTCCTATTTCTTTTTTAAGAAGTGACTATTATCCTGATACCTCACCAAATAAATACCTAGAAAAGGAAAAAGGACAAAGAAAGTTATAGACCAGTATCCCTTCGTGAAAATAGATGTTAACATTCTCAGTAAAATACTTGCAAACTGAATTCAAGAAAATGCAAAAAAACAAAGATCATCCATTATGATCAAGTTGGCTTCATCTCAGAGACGCAAGGGTGGTCCAGCTTATGTAAATCAATAAACTTAATCCAGAACATAAACAGACTGAAAAACAAACAAATAAGCAAGCAAACAAACAAACAAACAAAAATACCATGTGATCATCTTACTAGATGCAGAAAAGGCCTTTAGCACACTCCAACACTCTTTCACAACACAAGTCCTATAGTGGCAAGGGATACAAAGGTCATATCTCAATATAGCAGAGGCGGCTTACAGCAAGCCCATGGTCTACATCATCAAAGCATTGCCTCTGCAATCAGGAACAAGACAAGGATGTCCACTGTTTCATGCTTATTCAGTATAGTGCTTGAAAGCTTAGACAAAGCAATAAGACAACTGAAGGAGGCCCAGGGCGTAAAAATAAGAAAGGAAGAAGTCAAAGTATACTTTTTTACTATTTATTTATTTACTTACTTACTTACTTACTTATTCACTTTACATCCAGCTCACTGCCTTCCTCTCGGTTACCCCCTCCCCTAGCCCTTCCCCCATCCTCTTTCTCCGTATCCTCTGAGCAGGTAGAACCACCCTGGGTATCTCTCCACCCTGGCACATCAACTCTCTGTGAGGCTAGGTGCTTGTTTCCCACTGAGGGCCGACAAGGCCCAGCTAGAAGAACATACTCCACATGCAGGTAATAGCTCTTGTGTTAGCCCCCATCCCAGTTGTTCAGGACCCACATGAAAGTCAAGCTGCACACCTGTTATATACATGTGGGGAGCCCTAGGTCCAGCCAGTGCATACTCTTCGGTTGGTGGTTCAGTCTCTGGGATCCTCAAGGGTGCAGGTTAGTTGACTCAGCTGGTCTTCCTGTGGAGTTCTTATCCCCTTAGGGGCTACAATCCTTCCTCCTATTCTTTGACAAGAGTCCCTCCATCCACTGTTTGGCTGTGGGTGTCTGTACCTGTCTGGGTGAGCCTCTCAGAGGACAGCCATGCTAGACTCCTGTCTGCAAGCTTAACAGTGTGTCATTAATAGTGTCAGGGTCTTGTGCTTGAACGTGGGATGGATCTCAAGTTGGGCTGGATACTGGTTGGCCATTCCCTCAGTCTCTGTTCCATTCCCCAATCCCTGCATTTCTTATAGAGAGAATAAATTTGGGTCAAAAGTTTTGTGGGTGGGTTGGTGTCCTTATCACTCCACTGGGCTTCCTGCCTGGCCACAGGAGGCACCCTCCCCAGGCTCCATATCTTCAATACTGCGAGTCACAGCTAAGGACACCCTTTTTTGAATCTTGGGCACCTCAGGTCTCCATCTCTTTGTGGAGATGGCCTCTACCCATCCCCCAAAGTCAAAGTATTTTTTTATTTGCAGATCATGATATGATTTTATAAAGCCCAAACAGCACAGGCTATTTCTAAGAAAATGGTTGTTCTCCACAATCTATTGATAAGTGCCTATTGCTGAAGACAATGCTTATGTCATGGAACATGGAAAAGTCAACCTGATGTCTAACTAGAAGCTTTACCTCTACTGACTAGCATCTCTGGTGTTAGAAGGTACATTTCACTCTCCTGGAAGAAAAAGATAGGCATCAATACAACCCAGCCACAACCCAGGTACTGTTGGAACTTCCAACAGTAACCTTCCCAGTGGGGGAATAACCAATTTTTTAAAGGCCCAGTCCATGAAATGCAACCCATCCCTAACCTTGGTAAAGCAGCCAGAACCTGACCTAAGCCTAGGAGAAAACCTACTGCTATTATATTGGAGGAACATAGCAAGAAATGGCTCCTGATGACATATTGCTATTACCGTGGATAATGCCTCACTTAGCAATCATCAGAGATGCTTCCTTTTGTAGTGCGTGAGACCTAACACAGAGAACCACAACTGGACAGAGAGCGAGAGACGTTGGAGCATCAGGGATGTTTTCATCAAGCCTGTCCTCTCTAGGGTCAGGGATCTCCTCTATAGGCAAGAGGAGATAGAAAGATCATAAGAGCCAGAGGTGGTAAAGGATTCCAGGAAAACAGTGTCTTCCAGGCACAACAGGACTGAGGTATACATGAACTCACAGGATCAGAGGGAGCACCTAACAGGCCTGCATAGGTTCCAGTAGGCAGGGCTCAAGCATTGAGAATGGAAAGTGACTACAAAGCCAACCCCATGCTGAACCAAGAAGTTATGTGCAGCTGGCATCCGCTGAGAAAAGAGAATCAGTTCTCTCCAACCGTGTGTCACATGATATATCAACTATATTCCAAGGTACTTGGGGCTGGAGAGATGGCTTAGTGCTTAATTCCTAGCAGCCACATGGTGGCTCACAACCGTCTGTAATGGTTATGATAATCTGATGCCCTCTTCTGGCACACAGGTGTACATGCAGATAGAGCACTCATTCACAAAGTAAATTTTAATATGCCTGGTGACCAACACAAAATAAATTCATGTTTTATTCTGTTGTTTATGTGGACTTATTGCTTTGCTTTGTTTTGTTGGGGTATTTTCTTTGTTTGTTGGTTGTTTGGGTTTTTTTTTCTGTTTGTGTGTTTTGATTTTCATTTTGGGAGATTATTTTGCTTTTGTTTTGAGAGGGGAAGTAGGGAGATGGGGTGGGAGAGGAGGAGTGGAAAGAGAGAAAATTACTATCAAAATATATTCTGTATATTTTGGTATGAACACATAAAATACTTTTTAGCAATTTTGATATTTATAATACATTATGACTATTAATTAGCCACCATGCCCCACAATAGACTACTATGAGCCATTCCTCCTGTCTGGCTGAACTGTTCTTCACTTTGCTCAAACTTTATTACACTTACTGTCATTGTATACATGTCAAGGGTCAAGTAGATCTACGGCCACACTGGGTGAGGCTGACAGACCAAAGACACAGCTTTAGAGGTTTCTAGGCACAAAGTACAAGTTTGAACTTATGTTCTCAGAAAAAATCTACACCTGAGCCAATTCTATACCACTGACTGAGTAGACTGTGATTGTGGAGAGCAGGAATATTGCAAGTCAGGAGCCAAAATATCTTGGGCTATCATTAGTCCTGTCAATAGAGAATGATGCTCCTCTCTGTGATAATCTTAACATCACCAAGCCAGAGAAGCGAATAGCATCGAATGTCGTCTGGGCATAAGACACAGACTTGCCTACTTTGCTGTAACCCACCTACATGATGCCCCTACAATTATACCTTTTGAATACTTTAATTAATGATGTTGTTCTGCTGTTGTAAAAACTTCATGAAGCTGTTCACATGTTGGGATGTGGTGTTTTCAGTACCCAGAATCTTGCTCAAAGACTTTATTTGTATCTGGCTTGAGAACAAGCCTATCATTGTTTCCCTTGAGGTGAGAACTGTGCGTTTGCATCGACATAACCCAGCTCTGAACAAGTTTCCACACAGGCTATTAGTGTTGCAGCCCAGACCGACACACTGCCTCCTGGTCACAGCTCAGGATCAGAAATGACTGTGTGATAACAACTATTCTTGGGACACTTCAAGAAGAAAATGGAAACCTATTGCATAGAAGGGGAGCAGCCCAAAAGCTTCAGGCCACTACTAAGGAGGATTCTCTCGATGAATGCATCTGAGAATCTCATGCTTCTCTGTGAGGCTCAGATTTGGTGTTGCTTACGGTGAGCACGCACTTTCTCCCAAATGCATTTCATTCATTGCCTTGTTTGCTATACTCATGTTGCGTTGTAAAGCCATTTATTTATCACAAGGTCACCCCCTTCTGTTGCATGGATATTCTGTGCAATTCAAGTAAGTCAAGAACGTGTTTCTGAAATATGTTTGGGATGAGAATAGGAAAAGATGGGCCCAGTATTTGCAGTGGGAGGGTCTTGTCATTTTGATCAAAGGCAGAGTCCTGTCTGCTGCCTCAATTATATTCTCTCCCTATGCATTATCTTATCAGATGTATTGTATGAGATCTAAAAAATTGTGGATTTCTGACTGATGTGAATGATTCATTGCATTGTAATTTTATGTGAATATTATGATAGCCAAGTGGAAGAGGAATTTCATTTGTATGCTGTGAGAGCTTTGAAAAAATCAAACTTTACTTTAAAAATAAATTTTTCTTGCCACAAGGCATTCCTTTTGTGTCATCCCTCACCTTGATGGGGATGTGATGGACCCTTTATAATGAGTTGTCTCTGAATCATGCTGGAAGATGTCAAAATAAAATGAAGATCTCAAAAAAAGAATCGTTTCCCATAATTTTTCCCCCCAAAAAAGGCAAATCACATCTCAATTTTAGTAAGCAAATATTTCATTTCCTGTAAGTTATATATAAATATATAATCATCTGAAGTTCGTTAAAATGACTCAAGAATTTTGCCGAGGCACTAATGGCTGTCTACCACATCCATGCCTCATGCTGCACTTGACAGGAGACTCGACGTTATGAGAAGCCATCTCAGCCTCCGAGATCCCACAGTCTGGGTAAGACAGAATATCACAAGTGAGTTTGTGCAGAAGCAAAACTTGAAGCTAGGGCATTTATGAAGTGGATCTCAACCTTCCAGACACTGCAACCCTTGAATACACTTCCTCAGGTTGTGGTGTCCCCCAACCATAGTCATTTTCACTGCTGTTTCATAACTGTACTTTTGATACTATTATACTATCTGAGTTTTCTAATGCTTTTACCCAACCCCTGTGAAAGCGTGATTCAAACCCCCAGAGGTTTGTGACCCAAAGGTTGAGAACCGCTGGGGCAAAGGAACTGTCCATCACAACATGCATCCAGAGAAACCAAGAAATGACAAAAGATCAGGATGCACACACAAGGGGAAAGGGCCAAGCAGACCTGGGACCAGGCAAGATCACATAGGTCATAGAGTCAGCCTAAACTGACCTGGGACCAGGCAAGATCACATAGGTCATAGAGTCAGCCTAAACTGACCTGGGACCAGGCAAGATCACAGAGGTCATAGAGTCAGCCTAAACTGACCCAGGACCAGGCAAGATCACAGAGGTCATAGAGTCAGCCTAAACCCTCAGGAAAATTCTGACTGTTGACCTTGTGTAAACATTTCCTGATCTGAGGCAAAGAGCTACATTTCTGGATCCTTGGTCTCTTCCTTCTATATCAAAGGAGCATAAGTAACTAGTTAGTCAGAGCAATGTACTCCAGGGCCAAGGGTTGCTCTCAGGCCAAAAGAGCTTTTCAGGTCTTGGCCACTGAATGTTGAATTAACCAAATGCTTGAGGATGTACGAATGGTGACTCCAGGGAATCTGAGGAGAGAAATAACCACTAGAAATCCAGCGTATGCTCTATGTCTCTCAAAGCCACCCATATTCAGTTCATGCCTTACTATCATGGCATCTCCAAGATGGCTGTCAGTCTACTCTTTCTGGCATGATCAACACTTGCTGCTTTGATTGCCCATCTATGGTTTGGTGAGTGTAGCAACAACCGGCTCATGATAAGCACGTCTGATAGTCAGCTAATATCTCAACCAGTCCGTGTCCACAGAACCTTGAACCTGGCCAAGATGCTTCTTGAGGACTCTGATGTAGATGGCATGGCTTTGATCCACGGCTGTGTAGATGAATAATAAGACCCTTCTCTTCATACCAGTAAGAGACTCCATATGGCATTTGTATCTTCTGAATATAATTACTCAGCATAGGCCATGAAGAGTTACATGTCTGCAGGATCTTCTACAGTGGTTCTATTTTTTTCTGAAGGTACTCAAAACTGTGAGTCTTGTAGGTTACTTGTAGATTGATTAATAGAATACTTTTATATATGGCTCATGCTGTCCTCAAAACCTTAATAACCCTAAAGTTTTTTTTTCTTTTAGATATTTTCTTTATTTACATGTAAATTTCTCCATTCCCAGTTTCCCCTC
>NW_022196895.1:79576219-79579059 GCF_008632895.1 Mastomys coucha
AGGAGTGGTATAGCTGGGTCCTCCGGTAGAACTATGTCCAATTTCTGGAGGAACTGCCAAACTGATTTTTTTTTAACTTAAAAAAATAAAAAAGGGTTTGGTGAAATGACTCATGACCTAAAGGTACTTGTAACAGTGTTGATGACCTTAGTTCAATCCCCGGGAGAGAACTGACTCCTGCAAGTTGTTCTCTCATCTCCACATACATATACAGATATCATAGAACGTACATCAAACACATTAATAAATAAATTTAATAAAAATAAAAATTTAACCCAAAGTATTAATAACCCCCAAAACCTTAGCTTATTTCTTAAAGGTAGAAGGTGCAATGTATCAAAAATTTAAATGATTTAGTCTGCCAATCATCGCTATATCCCTCAAAATTCATTAATATAGCAGGATTTAAAATATTATAACTTACCTCCTCCCACACCCTAAAGTGCAGCTAAGAATACTTGCCACTTTGTGTTCTTCATATTCTGGAAACGTATCGGCCATATGATAGACACACGGGATACCCTGAAATGAGCAGTGGTTGTGCCTTCAGGCTGTACTGACACAAGAAAAGAATTCTCCTGGTCCAGAATGAATGCTTTCAGCAAATGCACATTGTTGTTCATTCTGGCTGAAGGCAAACTAATATTGTTCTTCCTTTTCTATGGGTAGTGCAAATATAACTCACTGACCGTAGGCTATCCCCCAAGCCTAGGCTACCCACCAAGCCTAGGCTATCCCCCAAGCCTAGGCTACCAACCCAAGCCTAGGCTATCCCCCAAGCCTAGGCTACCCCCAAGCCTAGGCTACACCCAACCCTAGGCTATCCCCCAACCCTAGGCTACCCCCCAAACCAGACTCTCGAAAGCACAACTCATCTACCATGATATCTAACACTGGAACTGCTGGCTTCCAGGGTGATGCTAGTCTTCTTTCAGCTCATGTGACCCACAAGGCTTTGCACATGTACATGTATGGGGGGTTGCTATCTGTGTGTGGGTACATGCATATGAAGGTCAGAGGACCACTTTTGGTAAGGGTCCTCATGAACTTTCTATGTTTGTGTTTGAGATGATCTATTATTTTCCCAGAACTTGCTAAGTAGGCCAGGCTACCCAGCCAGTATGATTCTGGAATCTGCCTGTTTGTGTCTCCCATCGACCTGTTGCCAGGGTTACAGTCCTGTACCTCCATGCACATTTTTTTAATGTAGGTTCTAGCAATATGAGTTCAGGTCTTTATACCCTCAAGATGTGCGCTTTACTGACTGAGTCAACTCTCCCACTTCTACAAAGTAGACCTCAATCAGCTACAGCTACAGCTGCATCCCTGTCTCAGGGTGAGGAAGTATCTGCATCCTCCTTACGGTTCATGGTTGATGTGTGTGGTCAGCAGGATGATGATATTACTACTCAATGCATAATGCACTGAATTGTGTTCTCCAAAAATCTGTGTTAAAGACCAAATTCCCAGGACCTAGGATGGGGCTTTATTTGGAAATGGAGTCTTAACAGGTGTCTAGTCTGGGTTTTATTACTTTATCAAGACACCATGACCACAGCAACTCTTATAAATGAAACTATTTAAGGGGGGCTGGCTTACAGTTTCAGATGTTGAGTCCATTATCATCATGGCAGGGAGCATGGCGGCATCCGAGCAGACATGGTGCTGGAGAAGAAGTTGAGAATTTTACATCTTGATCCAAAGGCAGCAAGAAGGAGACTGTGCCACGCTGGGCATGGTTGGAGCATATAAGACCTCAAAGCCCTCCTCCTCAGTGACATCCATACCTACTCCAACGAGGCCACACCTCCTAATAGTACCACTACTTATGGCCAAAAATTCAAGCCCATGAGTCTATGGGGCCATTCCTATTCAAATTACCACAAACACAATTAGTTAAGAGGGGCCCTACTGGAATAGGATGGACCCCGGGTCCAATAAGATTACTGCCTTTATGGAAATATTGCCACTAGAGGCAGAGGCCAGACAGGGGAGGCACTAGAGGATTGCTCTAAAATTTAGGCACTAACTCCAAGGATTTGAACCTACATTAGTGCCTAAGGAGAGGAGGGAAACCTCCCCTCAGCCTCAAACCCTCCTGACACCGTGGTTTCAGACCTAGGCTTCTGCATGGTCAGAGGAACTGATTCTGCCAGGTAGAGAAAGTCAGTTCTTTCTGGGGATATATTCTGGCTGTCATAGCATAACCCAGAACTTCCAGTAATTCTATATACAAATTCAGACACATGATGGTGTAGATGCAGAATTAGCCCAGGCTATCCCTCCAGATGAAATGTTCACACCAGAGAAAGCCTGTGCTTTGTGAGCCAGGCTCTTCATTGACATCCACACTTGGTGTATAATTGCTTTTGCTGTAGTGAATCAAGGTAACATAGCGTCTACTTGAGAAGCCCATCTCTTCTGATGAGAGGTAGTCTTATTTCTGCCTTGTTGGGTAGTGATCTAGGGGTCTGGAAAAGGGGATTTGGTAGCAAACAAATTTATAGAGATAGGTATTATTTTAAACTTATTCCACTGGTCTATTACTACCTTATTCTGACTCCTGTTTATTCCAGACTATTAATCATCAGGAAAATAGAAACAGGGAGCAGTTGAGTACCTGCAATTACCCTCAGTGAAAGATATCAAGACATTTTTTTGAATGTTGTGATCTCCAGAGGAAGTAGAAGGGGTGAAGTGGAAAGGGTGAGGTGGAAGGGATGAGGTGTAAGGGATGAGGTGTGAGGGATGAGGTGGGAGGGGTGATGAGGAAAGGGTGAGGTGGGAGGGGTGAGGTGAGAGGGGTGAGGAGGAAAGAGTGAGGTGGGAGGGATGAGGTG
>NW_022196895.1:79579473-79618430 GCF_008632895.1 Mastomys coucha
GGGTGAGGTGGGAGGGGTGAGGTGAAAGCCTGCAGGATCTCTGAGGAACAGAGAAGACAGGATAGTGCCTTGAACAGCAATGTAGTAGGGGCAGAAAGGCAATAGGGCCAGCCACATCTCTTCAGTTGACATTCAGACACCCATGTTGCTCAAATGTCAACTTCACCACACTGGGAATAACCTCAGAACAAAATGGGAGCATTTAGAAGATAGAAAATCACTATATACTTACAACTTAATTGAATAGTTCAATTGATTTCTGCATTTATAAAAGCCAAATCTGAAAATTAAAGGGTTAATTTATATCCCAAAAATAACATTTTATTTCTTCGCTCACTTCTTGATATTGAGTCAGTCACTCATATTGCTTTTCCCAAAGACTGTGAACTGCCAGGTAAGAATTCAGGAGTAAATCTTTATGGTGGAGCTCCCTAGAAGAGAAGATAAAGGTGGGACCTGTAGGACCCGGGGAGGAGATGAGAGAAGGTCCTTACCACCTCTGCATGTGTCTTCCCCGCACCAGGGCTGACTTGTGTGTCTCCTTCACTCGATGCTCAATAGATAGTAGAGCCACACACTAGAAACAGCCTGTGCTTTGTGCACCGGGGTCTTCACTGGCATCCACACTTGGCTTTCAAATATTTCAGTCAGACCTAGCTGCCCATATTCAGAATGCTCTGCACCCCAGCTGGATCCACCCCCATGAAGCTGAATGCCAGACAAGCTGACGTGCACAGGACGAAATGTTATAATTGAATGGTTTGGACAATCAGGGATTTAACATGCGACGAACACTTCAGCAGAACTCCTCCTCTTCCTTCTCTTCCACCTACAAACGCAGGGTGGGTGGATCTCTGCATCACTAGTTAGCCACAAAGCCTTGCCAGTAATAATTAATGCCTGATCCAAACAGAGCAGTTCCTTCAGAAGAGAGAAAGAAAGGAAGAAAGAAAGAAAGAAAGAAAGAAAGAAAGAAAGAAAGAAAGAAAGAAAGAAAGAAAGGAAGGAAGGAAGAAAGAACCTCACTGGAAACAAGAAAAATCTTCTTACTCCTGTTTTATTTTTAACCTGATGTGCTGCACAGTACTGAATGTCACCAGATTGTCATTAATATCACTTTCCCTCATGTTCCATATGTGATGTGACATAGCATCTGACTAATGAAACCCCATGAACAATATGTCAACATAAAGAAGCACGCCTGGTCACAAATATGCTCCAAGAGCATTCAATTGCAAGGAAATGTATATTGAACGTGTTTTCCATAGGAATAAAATTGAGTTGCATAGTTAACACATTATGTTTAGGTATACTACCTCAGAGACCAAAAGAACCCAGATACATTGTTGAATGACCTATAAAATGCACATTATACACACATATTGGTAGCACAGACAGGCAGATGGATTCCGACCAGAGCCGGGAAGAATCGCAAAGGGGAGCCTTGCCTTCTCTGAAGGGGCAAACAATTGTGGAATCCAGCTGTGACTCGCTCATAAAACGTGCTAACAAAGAGCTTCCATTATTTAGGCATAAACACCAAGTAGCATTGTTTGCTTAGATCACATTGTCTTCACCGCACCAACACCACTGCAGCGGGCTCTGCAACAGCCAGCTCCCAAGCCAGAGCCGGTCTCCTGCTTTCCCCTCCCACGCAAGTCATTTCTTCCAAGTATTTGGCAGCATCTGGGTCCAGCCTGTTGAGGACCGCCAGGCCCAAACCCTTTGTAAATGGTACACGGAAGTCTGAGGTGTAAGCCCTTCCCACCAACCGGCCCAGGGCCCAGAACTTTCTTCAAATGCCTTCGTCTCCAAGCTAACGGTTGCAACTTAGCTTCTTTGAACTCCAGGATTGAGGTTCTCAGAGATCCTCCTTTGCTTCGCATCTTCTTTAAGACTGCCCTCAGCTCTGTGCACAGGGACTCCCCACAGCCACCCTTTGCCTGCACATCTCCCTAAGAACTAAGGGGCAATACCTCCATGGGGATTTCTTCCGCTGCCTTCAGACTTCCAAAATGATCGCTGAGCTTCTACTCCTTCCATGGATCCTGACTTGTGTCCTCCATGGTCTGGGTGGCATCCGTCACAGGCCTTGATTCCTCCTTCCTGGACCTATGTCTTATGCATTATTCTTTTGTACCTCACACACTCTCTCTCTCTACACATCCTGATGCTGCACCCCACACACTGTCTTTCTCTATGGATCCTGATGCTGCACCCCACACACTGTCTTTCTCTATATACCCTGATACCTCCCACTTGATGCATTTATATTCCTTATAACTGCCCCCTTGAACCTCTTCCTGTTTCTCTGAACTTGCTTTGTTTCCACTTGGGGAATTACCTCTCACTTTACAAGTGGTAAATATTAGTGTCACAAGTCTAGACATCTTGTCAACATCCGTCCCCAGGACCCCAACCGACCATGAGGCTTGTTACTGACCACGAGGCTTGCTATTACCATGGCGCCTGCTCCTCTGCATTTTTACATCATGCTGCCCATAGGGTAGAGCTGTGGAACACTTAGGGTCTCCCCCAAACTGAAACAAAAGCTGTCTTCCTTCCACTGTTTAAAAACCACTTCATTCAAGTTTGGCTGGAACTCTGCCAAGTCTTCATTCATTCATTCACTCATTCATTCATCTATCTTTAATTTTCTCGATAGGGCTCAAGCGTCTTTGCTTAGTGGTAGGAAACATTATAAATGGCCATAGGTCTTGATGCAGTGGGCATCAGTGTCTGTGTATGGAAGGCTGGTGTGAACTGACAAGGCTGGTGTGAATGGACAAGGCTGGTGTGAACTGACAAGTGCCATGGAAGCTGTGACTGATCCGAATGAACGTGGAAAAGAGTCTTATCTAAGGAAGAAGGGGACAAAATGCACATTGTCAATTAAAACAGAGAGTGAACATAATTCTCAAGAGTGTAATTGCCTGGGCCAGACGCAGAAGAGAAGGAGATAGAGATGGATAAACAGGCAGAAGGTGGGAAAAGCCCCAGCCTTGGAGTGGGGCTTGGAAGCTCTCCGAGGTCACTTTAGTCCGGGGTAGGTCAGGTTGCAATATACCTCTTAGGAGCGCCATGCTTTGCAAAACAGTTGAATTGGCTAAGAGAGAAGACTGGAATAACAGCTGGATGCTTCCACAGAACCCAGATGCCATGTCAGCCTGAACCCTGTCGTTGTCTACATTAACCAAAATCTGGTGGTCACCATCTTCTGATTCCAGGGTTGGGCCCATCTATTTTCTATGGTCATATTCAGGGTACCATGGGCATTCATAGCTAGCCACAATAACATCTCCTGCAAGTTCTGACCCTACAGCGACTCTCTCCTGGAGTCTTCTCCACTTCTCTTCCATTTTTGACTCTGCCTAGTTCTCCCTGATTTTGTTTCTCTTAGAATTTGGGCTTGCATATATTTAACAAATAATATTTAACACTTCTTCTTCTTTTAGCAAGGGAGAATCAATTCCTGATCAAGGACTAATGGAGTAAAGCCATAAAAACCTTTGAATGGCATCTTTAGACAAATCCCTGGCAGGAAGAATTACAGATACTGCCATTTAACATTCACACATGGGCAATATGGCATGTGTTAGAATTGAATACTTCTTGAGTGAATGAATGAACAAATACTTGGCTATAAAAAAATAAATAAGCTGCTATCCCATTCAGATGTTTATAACTATATCTACCAGTCAGGGCATTAGCAGAGGCTCAGTGTTGGTTGGTAGGATGCATGGTGTAGTTCTCTACTCAAGACAGATAAACTAGACACAGAAACCCTGATTGCAAGTAATCTGCATATGGAGAAGCACTCACACTAGTTATTCTATTGAGTCTTACTAATGACCTCAGGTGTTGTCACTAATGACTTATTAATTATTACTGCTGACCTCCAGGTATTATCACTGCCTCTTTTTAATGAAAGTATTTCACTCACATGGAGCATGGATCATGTGACTCTTGGGAGTCCCCTACTCCAGCCTTTAGTAAAATCCCCAGGAAAATAATGACCCCTTAAGTTGAGACTTCTGGAAACCAATTTTCTCCACAAGCACTAACAATCTGCATTTCTAAAATGGGAAGAAAAAGTATCCCATGTGTTCACTGGCATCCATCGTAAGACATTTTCACACCAGCCATCTCCTCTGGCTCTGTCCTGGTGCCTGCTAGCTCAGAGGCCATGTGCCTCTTGTAAGGGGACACTGCAGCAGTGACTCCGGTCGTTTGCCTTGTTGTCCCGTGCATTTAGCCCACAGCTCTCCCTGTGCCTACGGAGTCATCGGACACTTCCTATGTGGTTACAGGAAATAATACGGTTGTTTTTCCTCAAGCCCATCAGTAACCCATGTCACCAGTATACCTACCACTTATCCCGGCAACAATTAAGATATTGTTGACTTTTATGTACGTGCTTAAATAAACAAAACAAAAGGAGCTGCATGCTAGTGGCGTTTCAGCTGACTGCAGCCTGGGTAACCTGTAGTATAAGATACCTGAGTGTGTGTAAATGATCTGCCTTCCCCAGGAGGAGACGCTTGGATTTATGTCAAATCATCATAACGGATACTCTGTTGCTCCAAGCACCACAGACACAGATGTATTTACAGTTCCGGCGGCTGCGGGCCCACTATTAGAAAGCCAGATTTGTACTTCCCATTATATTTCTACTTCCTTGTTTAAATCCCAGCCCTCCCTCCTGAAACAGAAGCCATAAAATAAAAAGAGGGAAGCTGGATCCAAGTAGCCAAGAAATCGCATAACACCCTTTTATCTATGAATAAAATTATGAAGCACAGAAAGAAGCAGTCTGGCAATCGTTGAGCTTAGAAAAATCTCCCTTTCTTTAGTACTTTTATTTTAAACAGTGTTGGAGTTAGTGAAATTAGTGGCTCCCCACCTTGTGGCTCTCAGAGGGCACAGACTGGTAGACATTACAGTGTCCATGCAGTGGTAGCAACATCAGGATGTCCAAGAATAGTCAGGAAGTAGCCCCATTTCTGACTGGGCTCGTGGTTGTCCAAAATAAAAATTACTCTCCAGGCCTGACTTTCGGTCGGATGTGGCTGTGTGCAAATGTTCTGGCTGATGGAAAATGAGGAAGGATAAAGCATGAAGCTCCCAGTTCTCCCCTGCTTGGTTCCAACATTGTAGGTGAATGGGAAGTCACAGCAGGCCTGTGGATAGGGCCCGTTCTCAGGAGAGGACATAGTGTCTGCCCCTGGCCACTCAGTTGATGGAACTACCACATCTATATTGACCCTTCCTTGAAAGAGACAGTTTTCTGCCTTGCTTAACCCACTATCCTATTAGCTTTCTTCTCCATGTGCTGAACACCATATCCTAACCAATAAACCATACATCCAGTGTAGAATTCTAGATGAAGAATTGGGGTGAAGTAACTAAGAGAGTGCCTAGAATATCTCCCTTGTTGGGTTTAACATTTTCAGGAACATTAAGAAAGCAAAGGGTGAAAATTACACAGAAGTACATCTCAATAGTCAAGATCAGTCTACAATAAGCAATTTTACCCTGTGAGGCAAGGAGTTGCCTGGGTGTGAGAAACTGCAAATCCCTGTGTCATGGCCCTCACCTTGTGAGTAAAACTGAGTTGTCTTCACAGGTAAATTTTTAACCTTTTGAGTGCTTGTACAATTTAATTAGATAACTGGTGGCTGAGACTCCCTCAAATATATCTAGGTTCTGGATTGGGGCAATAGCTCAGTATGTAAATTATTTGCTGAGAAAGCTTGAGGGTCCCTGGCATTCTTGTAAAAGCTGGGAACTTCATTGTGCAACTGTGGCCTCAGTGCTGGTGCTGAGGAAGACACCTGATCCCTGCTGAGCTCCAGGCTCAGTGAGAAATCCAGTGTCAAAAGATAAAGAGGGGGAGGGGAAGATAAGGTGGAGGAGAGACAGGAGAAAACACCAAGTGATGACCATGAATCTCTAAACACACGAGCAAGCACACACATGCATCCTCATCACACACACACAGACACACACACACTCATACACACATTTATGCACACCCTCACACACGCATGCACATACACGCATGTACAGACATCCTACGTGCTCTGGTTTCATGTAAATAGACCGTGTAAAAACTATGAAAAGATGGCCTGTGTCACTTCATTAAAAATGATAAGTTGGAGGATAATTAACTGCGTTATTGTCTGGATCAAATTTCTACACTTTCAGGCAGTGCCAAATTCAAAAAGACAGTGATAAAAGCCTCGAAAGCTTTGGAAGAGCAATGGGAAGCTCTCACTGTGTCTCTGGGAACAGCTCTAGTTTGGGGGAAACACTGCGATCAGGAGCCAAGTTCTCCTTCAAAAGCACAGTGCAATCTCAGGGTGGTCCATTCTTGAGAGCTGACCTTCAGATACCACAGGAAGAGAAGTCTGCCTTCATCCGATGCTTGGGAAACACCAGGAGAAACAAATAAAATCAGGCCATGGTGGTACTTTGTAAACAATGTAACAGTACAGTGCTTGCCTGGAAGTCTAAGTCACAGCCAGAAGGCATGCTGTGTCTAAGTCTGGGATCCCCTTCAGGTCAATTACTCCATGTCTTTCTCCCTAACTTCCCAGTGCTGATGCAGGGTCCACAGAAATGGAGAATAAAATGAGACAACCAAATTTATTTTTACTTATGGACCTGAGCCAGCCTCTAAATGACTCTGGCAATGGCACTTGCTTCCCTTGGGAGCCTATTCTCTAGTCTAATAGATCTCGCCGTTAGGAGATTTCTCTTATAATTCAGCATAAATTGTCCCTTGCTGAATTCCATCCCATTATTCCTAGTTAGATGTCCTTGGACTCCCTTAAACAACGACTCCACTCCCCCACAGGCCTGTCCATGCTGAGGCAAGAGAGTCAGGTGAATAGGAGGGAGCTATGAGTGTAATTAGGGAGCAAGGGAGAGCTGGCCTGGCTTGTGGCTGGACATTTCAACCACAAACCACCACATAGGACCAAGGACAGCAAAGTTATTAACCACGGGACTGGAACATCTCAAGAAAACATTTAATTTCCACTAACCTCCATGTCTAGCTGGTGATAATTTCTCCGTAAGTGAAATGGGTTAGAATCACAAAGAGGCCAGTGTGGAGGTTAACCGCACAGGCCAGTGAGTTCTAGAACCAAGGAGCTCTGCCTTGGCAGCTGATCTCTTCTGGTCGCCCTCATTTTCCTCCATACCCAGTTCTAGAAATGAGGTACACACTGAGTTTGCATAAAACATCTGCATATTAGTCTATGATTTCCTCCACTGTCCACAGCATGATGCACAGAACCCTGTCATCAGGGAGTGCCTTGCCCTGGACCCAAACATCTGCAGGGCATGTCACCAGAGTCCCTATACTTATGAGAGTCCAAAATATATGACCAAACCATGGCCAAGGGGCTATCCATCTCGACCAGACTTGTGTGGACTGAGACCTGTGAGGCTCGGAAGCAGTCAGCTGCCCTGTCTGTTAAATGGTCTGAAGGAGCAGAGAGGGCCCTTGTGTAGAGCTAAGGGAGACAGAAGTGATCACAAAGCATCCCTTGAGGCTAGAAGTTACAGGAATGGCCACAGAGCCCAGGCCTTGCTATGCCTATTGCTGAGACCATCTGATCTCTCGAGGAACGCTGGGTACTTAATACCAAAAACTATACACACACGACACAGTACCCGTTATAGCACTGACTATCAGAGCATTGACTCAGGAGGTAAACAGAAAACTGAAAAGTTAGAGCCAAGTATTCTGAACCTTTCACTCACTGCCCTTGTGACCTAAGTCTAAGTAGAGCCAGGAGGGGGCATGGGGAAGGAGATCCCATCTGAAGTAACTATGGGAGGATTCACGACCAACGGCATTTTTTTTCCTGATATAAGCATACCATAAGTAATTCTGGGCAGATTATGGAACCCGTCTGACCCCCACTCTAGGCTTCATGTATGAAACTGATTGGAGATAGTGACCCTGTATGAGATGCTTTCTGGGGGATTGTAGTCAATAATGATACCAACATCACCTACAGAGGCTCTTATACTACTTACATGGAAATCATTTTGTTCTTTGCTTCTTTTACTCAGTTTTTTTTTAATGATACAGAATACATCTTCTTAGCACCCAAGACACACATCATGTAATAATACCTGTATAGGATCCTCACAGCTATGCTGATAAAGACAGGCATGCATGCTACGATGCAGGCATGGTGCCACTTGGAATAAGAGCGCACCTATCAGCTTTAGCCCCGCCCTGGTTCGGTCTTTATGCACTTGGAGACTCTGCAGTGCTGCGCTCACTGCTCACTGTGTTCACTGCACTTCAGGGAAGCCGGGTTCTCTGTAGTCCCACTTTATAATCATAAAAGGCACTTCAAAACGACATTTTCTCCAAAGCTGACTGGAAAGGAAATCACCTCTTCACCAGCAAGCGATGCTTCTGGCTTTCAGCCAGTTCCTCACACTGGTTTTGTGTATCTGTATCGTGATTCCTGCTTCCTGTCCGAGACGGGCCTGGAGATTTCCGCTTCCTGTCCGAGACGGGCCTGGCTATTCCTGCTTCCTGTCCAAGATAGGCCCTGTAGTATTCCTTCAGGACAGGGGTCTGTTAAACAGGCGAAAGAAGTATGCAAATTACCTCCAATCGCATGCACAAAGCCCACAACGTTATTCTTAGGAAAGTGCTGATTATGGCAAATTATGAATTAATATGTCAAACACTGAAGTTTGAAACCTTATAACAGCGTTTACTGCATAAGAGCCCCCAACTGAATTGAAAACTAGAAGGGGGAAAACAGCAACATCAGTGATTCAGTAATCTCTAAGGCTACAAATGCACATCACCTGCCTTACTAGCCACACCAAAGCCGCCAGCTTTTGTTTACCAACACATACACACACACACACACACACCACATGGAGATGAGATACACACAAACAGACAGAGACAGAGACAAGACACATACACAGACTCACAGATACAGAGACGAACATACACACATTATCACACAAAGACATACATGCACATGTGTATGTGTATGAGTATGTGTACACACACAATAAAGCAGAAAACAGAAATGAAACAGAACCAACCATGTGACACTTGGTCCTCCCTTGGGTGAAGGAATCTTCCCTCACATCATCTCCAGCTTGCCTCCTTCAGATTACTCAGCTTTGGGTCTTTTCGCGAGTATTCTTCTGTATATGAACTAGACATTAGGAGTCACAGTAAAGAAGCCACTCTGAGAGACTGCACACCCCCAGAGCAGGCTTCTGTAGGCACCACTGACCAGTTGAACTGTGGTGCAGGGCCCAGTCCAACCTCCTGAGGAGAGTTTCTTTGATCAAGCACCCCAGGTGATCATTAGACAAACCTTGCTTGATGAGGCCTGAGGCCATGGTGCAGAAGTTCCATATTGCTGGAGTCGTATTGGTAAAAGGAGTGGGTGGGCTAATGAGTCCGAGTTCAGAAGAATGAATTTTAACCTCTGTAGACCCTGAAGACACTGCTTATGTAGAGCAGTGGGGGCTTCCTGAGATTAGATGAACAATGGATTCCAGACAGTATGAAAAGAAACTACTTTTTAATACCATTATAACATATTGGCTACATGTTTCTACAGAATATTTCCGCTGCTCTCCTTAAATTACATTTCTAGCAGGAAGGCATCAATAAAACAGGAATGTTGCCTATTTCTGATCACAGTACAGTTATCCTCCAAAAGGGAAAGGTATTAATGAGGTGCTAAGCATGTTGTCAATTTCAGAACAAGTTGTTTATATGAGGGAAGGTGGTGGTCAATATGGGAAGAAATGGCACCCCTGATTCTCCTCAGTGACTGATGTATCAAAAGTCGACGGTCCCTATTTCCCAGGTGGGACAGGCAAAATCCAAGGCTTAGAATGTGGAGCTCCGCAGCCTTAGTTAAATACTATGTTTTAGGAAAGTGAAGTCACAGGCAGTGATTTGTTTTAAACTGCCTCTTTCCTCCCTGTTTCCAGGGAGTTCTTTGGAAGGCAAAACAGGAGCAAACCACCTGTCTCTCATCCTCTGCAGAAGACGCTGCTCCTCCTACACCACAAGCCTGGCTCTGCCCTCCGAGAAAAGTCAACAGTCTGACTTCCTTCTCTAATCATGTCCTTCTCTTCTGAGAACCTGGTCCACCTGACAATGGCTCTTGTAAAAATGACACTGAGCTAAG
The DNA here is from genome assembly GCF_008632895.1 of Mastomys coucha. Taxonomy (NCBI): domain Eukaryota; kingdom Metazoa; phylum Chordata; class Mammalia; order Rodentia; family Muridae; genus Mastomys; species Mastomys coucha. The sequence continues at coordinate 79,589,679 of NW_022196895.1, forward strand.
TCTGCCTCTCGTGTCAGTATCCCCACCTCGGTGATGAACAAGGTACTTCTGTTCTCCACGTGTTCCAGTGGACAAGCTGGGTCCCAGGAAACCTAACACACTTATATGACATCAACCCCCAAAACTGCTGGTCAGCTCTGTCCCTGCTACAGTCTGCTCTGCTTCCTTATTGTCCCTTTCCAGGTTTCAGTATCAGCTTCTCCATGTTCCATGGGTAGTGTGTGCACACCAGTGGTCTTCTGCTCTCCATTTGATTAAACTCTGTTGCACACTGATATGCAGAAGCAATTCTGTGTCCAAGCTTTTGAAGTTATGACACGATGCTGTCATGTGCAAATTTCACACTTGAGAACTGCATGGTTAATTTATTTTTAAAATAAAGTAAAACCAAAAGTCTAATATTTTTAAGGGTGGAAAGTTTATTTTGACTCCTAGTTTGGAAGACTGTAGTCAATAATGTTGAGGAAGGTGTGGCAGCAGAAGCTAAAGGCTTGTCACATTGAAACTGCAGCCAGGGAACAGAGAAATGTAGTGTGTTTTGTCATCCTCCTCTAGGAGATGGAGTTCTAAGCTTTCCAAGATCCCAGCTTCCTATTCTCTACAGCCTGACATATGGAAGGGGTCTTTCCATGAGCATAAGATAAGAAGATCATTCCTTGATTGCATCATAAACAGGGGTGTATGTATGTGTGTGGTGCATCTGTGTAGTATGTCTGTTTGTGTATGATATGGGAGTATTGTTTGAGTGTGTGTGCGTGCATGTATGGTGTAGATGTATGTATGATGTGTATATATGTGTGTGTGTGCTATGTATGTGTGAGTGTGTGTGTGTATGTGTGTTCAATCCCTTCTGCACATCACATTGAATAAGTTTCTGTAACAGAAAGCAGGAGACAGATTGTTCCACTGGCTATGGAAAAGTGAGTTTTCATGTGACCCCATGAAAATGTGGACCCAACTTTAAGGACCTAAGAGAGCTCAGAAGATAACCCAAGGTCCAGAGGAAATGCCTCCAAGGCTTGAACTCCAAGATCTGAAGCTCTGAAACTGCTAGACAGAGAATTCAGGTTCAGGTCCCTGCTCCTAACCACGCAGACGAGATAATGAATGAGTTTTGGCTCATACTGGAAGCTTTCCTTAACTTGTCATTTATCAGTGCCTGTGACTCTCACTAGAATGCTCCTTGGTGACAAGAGATCTGTTCTGTATATCCATTGCTTTGTCCTCAGCACCAAGAGCAAGATGGCCGTGTAGCTGGAATTCAGGAATGAAGTTAGTCTGGACTGCCTGGCTCCTTGAAGATTTCTGAATTATAGCCATTTTGTGATGGTGGGAGTCCACAGAGCATCCTGAAATCTCCCTCCTTGCTTTCTCCTTCATGGGGCTCTTTGGTCCTTGTCTTTTCAGTGCCTCGGGTTCTTCTCTTCCATTCATTCTGGATCTGAGTCACTTCCTCGGTGACTCCTCCTCAACATCCAGTAGGCATAATGTTTGGGTGCAGAAAGCATGGCAGGTGCCATTTTCTGTGACCACCCAGTAAATCGTCAGCATTGGCTTTCCCCCTGTACACAGACCATCCCTGCAGCAGCCAGGCTCCCCCAGTGCTTAGCATGGAACCCATGGGGACCTATTGCCAAATTCTTTCTAAATAAAGCCAGTGCCTTTCTTGGGAGCCTTGTGGGGACAGCTGTTAATGCAGTGACATTTTCTACATCATTTAATCTAGCCGGTTAGATCCCCATTCAACCCTCTATGCTGAGCTTCAGCTGCGCTGATCCATCTGTCTGCTAGTTACCTACACTCGGCTGTCTCTCAGGCACCACAAATTCACCATGCCCAAAATCTGAACTCATCATGTCTTCCCAACAATCTCTTCTCTAGGGCCCAGTATCTCATCTCCAGGTTTTTAGACACAAGTGTCTAAGCCTCAGAATTGTTTCCCTCCAGCCCCTCCTGACCCACCAGTTCTGACCAAACAACATCCCATAGACACCAGGCCTTTTTCTCCTTTATGTAATTGCCCCCAACTCAACCACAACACTTAATTCTACCAGTAACCTTCCGGCCAAGCTTCCCTGCTCTCCTTACCTCATAATGTTGCTTCCTTATGTAACTCAACTGTCACCTTAATGAAAAAATAGCCTTCTTCCCTTCCCATGTTTCCCATGGGGCCCCCTTACTGAGATGGACTTTAGAGGCTTCCCCAGCCAACCCTGGTCATCCACCGTCATCTCAGTGAGCATCATGTGACTCTGACCCAGCCTCTGTGTTGCCCCCAGTCTTCCCCCAAAGCATTCCTCATTCCTGAGTCTCCCTGAGGTTTCCCAGTGATAGCATGCCCTCCTGGAAGGCATCAGTCTCCTCTTCCACTCTGCCTGTTATGTCCTTGCCCTCCTGGAAGGCATCAGTCTCCTCTTCCATTCTGCCTGCTTTCTCCTCAGCATCCAGGTCTCGCCACAGAAGTTCTTTGGGCTCCAGTTAGTGTCTCCACTTAGTTTCCAGCTTTTTTGAGCTCAACTTCTTGTTCCAAAGTTAAGAACATAGATAGGTAACAGGCAACACAAACATAAGCTCACTCATGAATGTAGCCATTCTTCAAGTACACTAACTAGGAGTTAAGGTAACATTGTGAGTTCAGAGAGGAACTCATAGGATATCTGTGAAAGAACGATCTATAGAGGAAAACCTAACCTAATTGAATCTTGGTTGGTGAAGAGAATTTTGCCAGAGAAAGCTCAGGAAGGGGTTCTCCAAGACAGGAAAGTACAGAGGAGTAATGGAATAGAGAAGATATGGTCAGGGTTAAGTCAAAAACGGAAGTGCACATGGCCATTTCCACTCTGTAGCACTATGCCCAGGCTGTGCACTTTATACAGAAAAAAAAAGGCTTATATAGCCTCAGGGTTTGGATCATTTAAGGGAACAAGGCCAGCACCAGCTAAGCCCTGGTGAAGACATGACAGAAGGCCACTCTAACAGCAGGAGTGTATGCTTGATGTGGAAGAAACCAGAGGTAGGATATAGGATGACTTGTGTTTTAAAGCCACTAGGGTCTCATGAGAAATCCATCAGCCTCTTTGGAGGACAGAGATCCCTGTGACCTCAGGATAGCTTACACGGAAACAGTTGGACATTTAGATGTTGAAAGCAATGGAAAAGCAGAGATGGACCAGATAGAAAGCCAAAGTGATGATGGAAGGAGACAGGATCTGAGAATTGAGCATAGGATGGACACATAAGGGTCAAACCTAAGGAAATAAGGAAATAATCAGTGGTCTGTTTGAATCCACTTAACATTGCCAGAGTTGTTCTGCAGAGTGGTGGATGATATGGTCAGTAGGGCATGTGTTTTTGTGAGGATACAGGGAGACAAAAGAGAAATAGCATTTGCCCAACAGTCCTTAAAAGATCATGGACAAGAAAATGTGGTACATTTACACAAAGGAATACTATTCAGCTATCAAAAACAAAGACATCATGAGTTTTGCAGGCAAATGGATGGAACTTGAGAATATCATCCTGAGTGGGGTAATCCAGAGTCAGGGAGACATGTATGGTAGGTATTACTTATAAGTAGACATTAGCCATAAAGTGCAGGACAACCAGGCTACAATTCACAAACCCAAAGAAACTGGGTAATAAGGAGGCTCCAAGGGAGGATGTGTGAATCTTACCCAGAAGGGGAAGTTAACAATAGTCATTAGAGGTGGATGAAGAAAAGGACTAAGTAGGAAAGTGGACAATGAAACAGAAATAGAAATCAGGTGTGGGAGAGGACCGGAAGTAAAAACGGAGAAAGGTGGGGCATCTCTGGTGACAGTCTGGTGGCCTGGGACTGAGAAGAATGTGAAGAGTCTATGGGGTTGCCCCTAGCTGAGATTCTTACCAGAGGTGGATATAGAGACTGAAGTGGCCACTTCCTATAGCCAGACAGGGCTTCCAGAGGAGGGAGAGGGACATCAATCCACCCACAAAACCTTCAACCCAAAATGTGTCTTGCATACAAGACTTGCCTGGATAAAGATGAAGCAGAAACTGAGGGAATAGCCAACCAAAGACTGCCCCAAGTTGAGATCCATCACATGTGAGACAGCCAACCTCTGACACTTGATATTAATAATACTCTTCTATGCTTACAGACAGGAACCTAATATAACTGTCTTCTCAGGGGCTTCATCCAGCAGTAGATGGAGGCAGATGCAGAAACCTACAGCCAAACGCCAGGCAGAGCTTGGAGAGTCTACTGGAAGAGTGGGGGACAGAAGTGGGCAAGTTGTAGAGGTCAAGGACACCACAAGAAGATCTACAGAGTCAACTAACCTGGGACTGTGGGGTCTCACAGAGATTGGGCCACCAACCAGGGACATGCTGGAGCTGGACCTAGTCCCCCTATATATTTGTGGCAAAGATGCTATTTGGTCTTCATGTAGGTCTTCTAACAAGTGGATTGAGGGCTGTCTCAGTTTCCATTCCCTACCATTTGATTCCCTTCCCCCTACTAGGATTACCTGATTGGGCATCAGTGGAAAAGGATATACCTAGTCCTGCTGGGACTAGATGTCTCAGGTGCAGTGGTGATACCCAAGGAGGGTAATCCCTTCTCTGAGGAGAAAGGGGTAGGGATTTTAAGAGTGAAGCTGGGAGAAGAGAATGGAGGGGCTGTGGTCAGGATGTAAAGTAAATAAAAAACTAAATTATTAGAAAAATAACCAGGGACAGACAAACAAATAAAAGAATGAGTATATCAAAAGAATGAGTACCACTGGGTGGGTGGATGGGTAGACGGATGGGTGGGTAGATGATGGATTGACAGATGATAGATTGATAGATTAATAGATCAATGGATGGATCGATGGATGATGGATAGATGGATTGATCAGTGGATGGATGAATGGATGGATGGATAGATGATGGATGGATGAATAGATGGACAGACAAATGAATGGATGGATATCTGATGGATGGTGGATGGATGGATGGATGGATGATGGATAGATGGATGGATCAGTTGGTGAGTGGGTAGATGGATGGATGGATAGATGATGGATTGATGGATGATAGATTGATGGATCGATAGATCAATGGATGGATCAATGGATGATGAATAGATGGATGGATCAGTGGATGGATAGATGATGAATGGATGAATAGATGGACAGACAAATGGATGGATGGATATTTGATGGATGGTGGATGGATGGATGTATGGATGGATGGATTCATGGATGGATAGATGGATGATGGATGGATGGGTCAGTTAGTGGGAGGGTAGATGGATGGATGGATAGATAACATATAATCCTAAAGAGCTCAGATCCTACAGGCTGTATATTTTCAACATATTTTTGACAAATTGATCCAAGTTATGAATCTGAATTCTGCCCTATAACAATAGACAAAGAATGAAGTATTTAACAGACAAGGAACAAAAGAATAATAGTGTTTATGCACGTTAAGCCAGACAGTGGTTTTATTATGAGAACATGGGTGGGAGGATGGGATGCAGACAAATAAAGAGATCCCTAACAATGGGATGATGCTGATGATTGTTATGGTGATGATGATAAGTCATAATTTCATTGTGTGCCTCCCAGGGAATTTATAAACCACATGAATCCTCTTTTTAGATGGACATCTTGATGTATGAGTTAGTTCTTTATTTAATTTACAGATGGGAAAACTGAGGCTCAGAGGAGGTAAGAGACTCCTGCCCCATAGCCAATAACTTCTACTCAACTCCAGAACTGCCACTCAGGTTACAGGGTAGTAGGTACAGTAAGCCAGACACTGAAAGACATAGATATTCCACATATGGTACACTAGTAAAATATTTAAAAGCCTTCTTGAATGTAGAATGGTGAGCATTATCGTCTGGGAAGGGAGGAGGAAGGGGAAGGGAACAATGAGCTCGTGATAGATTCTGAGCGATGTGAAGACATTGTGTTAAAATGATGAGATCACCATGCTCCAGGGAGTAGAAGCAAATCCACAGACACAGAGACAGCCCTGGTTAACCGAGTGAGTCACAGAACAGAGCGAAAAGACGTAATGTGTGAAAGGAACTCATCAGGTAGGAAGGAGATCAGAAGTGAAGGTGACAGCAGCTAGAGTGCATCATATAGTGTGTATCTTATATTTATATATTACATATCACATACACACATAAATATACACATGTATGCACATATACATAGATTTGAATGAAATTGCCAAAAGAACACAAAATAGAAAAAGAGAAACTAGGTTTGAAAAGTGCCTACTGGGTGCATGTATTGGTCATACTGAACCCCAATTATGTATAGAGTTAAAGTAAACTGACCAGTTTCTTTTAAAGTGATGAGGACAGTTTTGGGTGACCCTGAGAAGCCAAAACTCCTAGCCATTCACCTGTGTCTTACCTCAGATATCCATGTTTTTAGTTACCCCATAGTTTTTCAGGCTGTCATTTTCCTTAGCCAACTATTGCCTACACTAAATGCATAGGAGTTTTTTAATCTGTATTGGGCATCCTTTCTGCCTCTTGTTCCCCCTTGAGTAAACTGGTATTTGCGTTAAATACTCTCCAAACTGGTGTGTGTGTGTGTGTGTGTGTGTGTTTCACCAGTACACAAGAAGTGGTGAGGAAAAAAGCAGACAGGTCCTTTATTGCTAGAGAGTAATCATACCTGGGCCAAGCTTAGGTATTAAAAATCGAGTTATAATAAACTACAGGTTGCAGCGATGTTTATTCTACAACAACATTGTATGAAACATCAGTTCCCCAACCCCAAGTCCGTCTACTCTCCAGGCATGGAGTAGCCCACATTCCTTCTCAAGCTGTACAGGTATTGACAACTGAACTTGGAAGTCCAGGGCCATGAGCATCACTCTGAGTTCACCTGAGTGGAGAAGTATGCTGCGATTTGGTTGATTCTAGCCCATTCCCAGAGAGAGCATGCTGATGAGTACACCAGTCACTATTCCAAAACGCCTGCCAATGGGGATCCCTTCAGAACTGTGTTGCCCCGCCCCCAAGCTCTCGCTGTGTAAGTCAGCAAACAGAATGAAGGATAGATATTGATAGAAATAATTTTCCATCCCCACCAGAAATCATGGGGATGTAAAATCACTGCAGAACAGGAACTCGTGTCCGTGTTATTATTCATATTGTTAATGTCTGTTGTATTTGAAGTTCCTAAGTGGGGAGAAGCCACAAATATTTGTTTCTTGAGAAGGGCTATCCTGAGTTTTCAGAAAGTCAAAGAATTACCAAAAAAACTGTGCACATGAAGCAGGCAATTCGTGTGTGTGTGTGTGTGTGTGTGTGTGTGTGTGTGTGTGTGTGTGTGTGTGTGTGTGTGTGTGTGTATCCTAATGCCTGTGTGAATAATTCCAAATCAAACATATTCACATTATTAACTTTTTAAAGTTTATTAGTCTCAGTGCTAATGAACTCATTCATCCCTGGCGAAAGCTCACGGCTCCCTAATGGAATGTCGATAGATAGATAGATCAGCAGCAGAGTGAACTCGGCCAGCGGCTAATGCCAAATTCCACTTGGCGGCAGTGACTGGAAAGGGGCGATCATTTCCAAAGAATTGCTTGGACACAGTAGGCTGTGACAAGAGCACTGCAGACCAGCATGTCTGTAGATCAGGATCAGTTGGCATCCAGTAATAGAGCTTAAGAGAGTCACCAAACCTTCCTAAGACTCGGTTTTATCCCTGCATGTGCAGGAGACAGGTCCAGCTCATCCCAAGCATTCTTCTAGATTTTCCTTTAAGACCCTAGCCAAGAACACCATCCCTCACTTTCACAGAAATCACTATGTATGTGTACATCTGCATGCCTGCTATCTTACCCATGAACGCCGGCCTACTCCAACGCTGGCTCATTCTCTGAAGATCAAATTAACTTGGCTCCTCAGGAGATATTATGCCACAGGTTATGGGTTTTAATTTCTGACCCGTTCCAACATTGCCCAAGTTCAGAGTTGTAATGAGTTTCCTAACCTGCATTGGTTAGTGTCAGCCTGCATGACAGCGCGTTGAGCACACTACAGAAGATTATAAAATGGAATGGTCTTTAAAAAAAAACACTATAAGTCGGCCTCCCTTTCTTTCAATTATCAGTTTTGAAAAGTATCCCAAACATGGGCACATTCTGGTGATGTGCTCTGAACTGCCCAAATTAATTCTTCAACATAAACTTCCTGTCTAGATACAATGACAGTTTTTTTCCTATGTTACCTGAAATCTTTGAAAATGTGCAACAGCTAGCAAGCTGGGGTGTTTTCTCCTTGCTGCTTCATTACCGAGCAAAAGCAAAAATAATAATCGTAAAAAGCTTTTGCTTCTGGACCACATAAATTATCTCCAATTTTCCTCATTATTTTCTTCTGCGGGGCATAAGGAGATTGCCTGTGGTAAAATATGTATCAGTACAAAACAAATAGAAAACAGTTTAAATCACTGAAGTATTTACCTTTTTACTTTAAAAAATAGACATTTTAATCCTATTAACGGCAAATTATATTACCCAGTGTAAAGGCTGACATGAAAGAAATATTCGAAGCATGCAGTTAATTATGATACCAAGTGACACATAATATTTATGCTCTTCTTGTGTAGCCTGAATGATTTTTCTTTCACTAACTGTGAGTCACACACTGATTGAAGTCTTGAAACCAACACTAAGACGGACTACAGCGTGCCTGCCATCCACGCCTCAGTCAATGGATAATTAACGCTATAAGACCTTGTCATTCTGTATCCCTTTATGGTCCTAATTTTGCATAGAGGGGAAAAAAATCTTCCAACAAAGTCCTCTCATTTTCGGTCTCTATCCCAGTGAATGTATGAGAAGTCTACATGGACTCAGCGAAGCCTGGAATCTGCAAACAAATTTGTATACAGAACAGCTGCATCTCTGTGAGGGCGTTGGATGTCCCTACAATGTCCAAGGCATTCCTGAAAGCCTAAAGCCTCTTTGAGGCAACTGAGACCTTCAACTGAATCAAATGTCTCAGATACTGGTGAGTATTCCTATCCAACACAGAATGAAATATAAACTGCTAATGTGCTTGCTGAGTACCTGGTGAGGAGCTGGGGAGTCACAGAGAAATAGGTGAATGGTGTGCGGCCTTGCTGCTAGGTTACTGGTCACCTGTGACCAGGCCCAGGGTGAAGCAGCCTGGAGGTTACATTCAGAAGCTGAGGGTACGAAGGCCTAGGGAGGGCCACTGCTGAGCGGCATCGCAAGCTCTGTTGTTCACACATAAAAACTTTTGCCTGAAATGATCACAACGGGTTATATTAGCCTTGTAACAGTAGCAGGAATATCCCACTGGCTCCTATCAGTGGCCCAGCGAATGTGCTGTTGTAGCCCAGTGGTAGCTCCACGGGGCGTTCAAACATCCCATTTTTCACTCTGCAAGAAATAGACATTTCCCATAACTCTTTGGTTCTATTCTCAGTTTCATTGACTCATCTGATGACTTGCAGCCCCTCCCCCAAAAGGGTCTCAGTAGAAGTCTTATTGAGGAAGGTGATTGCCCTTGGATCCAAAGAGGTTTCCATTAGATGGTACTTTACAATGGGAAGAAAACAAAGCAGCAAGATTAGTTGGTTTTGCTCACTTATTGTTTCTGTTTGATTTCTGCCTGCTGGACTAGTTGTATATATAATGAACATACTACAAATATGATCAAACCACCTGGGACTTGAAATAACAAGAGGTGTAAATTTGCTGAACCTTTGTGATTTACATGATGCTGTATACACGGGGACTTACATGATGCTATGTACGTAGATCCTCATCCATCCGTCTTCATCCATTGGTCCTCATCCACCCTCACAGTCAATTTGCAAAGTCAGCATGACTGCCCCTTACATAGCTTAGATCCAGACTGAAAGTGAGGCAAAGAGGCTATGAACCTTCCAAAAGAATCAACAGCCAACAAGCTGAAGAACCATAATTCAAAGGCAGACAGGTGTTTGGTCTCACCTGTGCTTATTTCTCACTGATAGTTTATTTCTCACAATAGTTTATTGCAACAAAATTGTTATACAAATACTAACAATTGAGTGAAAGCAGTGAAATTTAATTGCAAAATCCATTTTGAGTCAGTGAGATTATTCTACCAGACCTCATCCAGCTGGAAGACATTCGAACATTTAATAAACATTTTGAATTATAATCAAATACATTTTTTACCAAGGTGTAGTTTACATTTTGTGAATGCACAGATTGTATGTAAGGATGCCATTAGTAAGAGTTGATGGGGTATATATCTAGGCTCTCTCATGATGGGTGACATGACTATAACCCAGAATATGTGCCCACGTGTATCCCTGGTCTTTCCCTGTCTACTATGTGGGCAATCACCGTTTGATTCCCCTCAGGTCATTTGTCTATGCCTGGATCCCTGTGGAATTTTATACAATTGTATTTGCTTTCTCTTCTCATCATAACCAGTCACTGTAAATTGGGTGAGTGAGGGTGATCATGGAGATTTTACTATGTGTGTAACTTTTCATCTCTGCAAACAAGGCAGCGAATTCCTATTACCACAAGGACATCTTGTTTTCTCATTTAATAAGTGTCTCTTCTCCCTCCTCCATGAGCCCCAGAAATGTTTTTCCAAGCTTTCCCATTTCAAACGCTCTGCTGATGGAAACACAAAATGCAAGTCTTGCTTTGGCTTCCTCTACTTAGCACAAAGGCCTGGAAATCCATGTATGTTTTCCTGTCTAACAAGAGCTTGTTCCTCTTACTGAAGGGTGGGTTGCTTAGGTGTGAGCTAGTTTGCTCAGTCATATATGTACTGAAGGAGCTACAGGGGCTTTCTGCTTGGGAATAAGCCTTGAGGCAGGAGGTGAGGGGAGAGGCCATCTATTAACTTCTCTGTTCTTTTTTTCTAACAGTATACCCACCTCTGGAAGAACTGTCCAATTGTCAAGTAGTGGACTCATAATGAAATGGAATATTTAGGGTGTATTCTTTTTAACTGTAAAAGCTGCTTCCTGGGTTGGATTACCAGCAAGAGCGACTCACATCCACAGCAGAATTTGATCCTGTTACGGTAACATGTGTGCCTTTCTGACAGATGGGCTGTTCAGTTCGTCCTAGCCTTCGTGCATGGCAGCACAGCTGAACATCTCTTCCTTTTCAGGTTTCAATAAGGGGGCCCTCTCCCAAGGCTAGCATGACCAGGTCTCGAAGGTTTTGTGTGCTGGTGCTTGTGGCTTCTGTGGTCTACAAATGCTTTCCAAAAAAATCAGTCATTTGTTCAATTATAGGCTCCACACAAGCTTTTGAACAGTATTTCTTTATAATTTGGATGAAGTCCACTTGGACAATTTCTTTCTTTATTAATGGATTTTTTAGTGTCAACTCTAAGAACTCTGCCTGTGTCTATGTATCAAAAAACCTTTCCAATATTTATTTCTTTTCTAAAAGATCTACTTGTCGTATTGCAGTTTAATCCATAATCTCTCTACTCATTCATCTTCGGTTAAATTCTACATAAGCTGTTGGACTTAGGTCAACATTCTCTCTGTCTCTGTGTCTGTCTGTCTCCCTGTCTCTGTGCCCATCTGTCTCTGCTTCTCTCTTTCTCTGTCCCCCTTTCTGTGTGTTTCTCTGTCCCTCTGTCTCTGTATCTCTGTGCCTCTGCCCCTGGCCAGCGAAGAAGGGAGACCAGTGAAGAGTTGTATGGCCTAGCAATGCAAGAGCATCCTCTCACTGTTTGTGGGGATCCTTTTATATTCTTTCTAAACATCATGTGCCCTCTAAAGTGTTTGTTTTCATCAAAACATCACATGCCCTCTCATGGGACAGCTTCCATAGAAACATCATGTGACACAACAAAACCAGAAATTTTCACTTTATAATGCTCTCTGTGTTAGAATATACACACCAATGTTTATTAGAGTTGTCACTGGTTTTCCTCAGTGAGGAAGCCTTGCCTCCGCTAAGGTTCCTTTCTTCTTCTCTTTAAGACATCAATGTGTAGCAGATGCATCTGGAAAACACTGTTGACATTGACACACAACCTTGTGATCTACAAAGGTCAAGCTTAAGATCTATACAATCACGTTTCAAAACTAACATCTTGAAATATTTTTAATAATTTAGTGCTGTATTCGCAGCTATCCAGGGGTACTTGTGGTCCATTGACCACAGCTGGACATTTCTGAAAGAATCCTAGGCTTATTACAATATTAAGTAGCATAGATATCAGACCTAGAGTATTTGTCGTAATCATGAAATCTGATCTGTATGAAACTCTCAGAAAAAGACAGCTGATTAGAAACCCTTATGATTCTTCTTGTCCACTGTCCCCTCTTCCTTCCTCATGACCTAGGCTCATGGCTTCACCACTGTTAAGCCTTTGAAGAGCTACCACTGACAAGTCTTTGATCAGACTGTTAACAACAGATTGTATCCATTTTCCTGTCTTCAGAAAATGTTTTCTTTCTCCTTTCCTCTGAGTGATGGCCTTCCTGTACGCCCAACTCTACAGTAGCAGCTCTCATCTTTCAGAAACCTAAAGATGCCTTTTTGCTTCCCTCTGGCACTGTGATTTTAGGTGTATGTTGACAGAGTGCTTTTTCATCAGTGTCTAAGGAAACAGATTAAATGTTGTTATACAAATACCTGGGGGGAAGAAAAAAAAAAGACAAGTCTTAGAAAGTTTCTGAGAAACATTACTAGGTTGATAACAAAGTTTCAGAAATTTATATGGTTGTAAATTGTCCATCCCTTACTATAATTTATAATATGTTTACATATAATAAAAATATCAATAATGCAAAACAACAGGATAATATGATATAAATTGAGGGGAAGTCTGCTCAGTGTAACAGTCTCAGAAATGACATGCATTCTTTTTTAAATTAATGGGCTAGGACATTAAAGTGGATTTAAAGATAGATTACATGTATTTGAAGAGCTAGAAATAAATGAATATATTAAGTAAGCACAGGGCCTGAGCAGGTCTGCACCAGGTCCTCTGCATATATATTTATGACTTCCAGTTTAGTGTTTTTATGGGATTCCTGAGTGTGTGAACCAGTGGGTCTTTGATTCTCTGCCCTTCTCTTGGTTTTTATCTAATTCCAATGTGTTAGTTTCATTTTGTCCTATTGTATTGTTTCTTGTTTTACAACCACCCCTCAGAAGCCTGTTTATTTCTAATGAGTGGCAGGAAGTGGGGGGTGGGGGGGGACCCGGATGGGAAGAGAGGTGAGGAAGACCTGGGGAAAATAGAGAAGGGAAAACCACAATCGGGGTGTATTGTGTGAGGAAACAAAAAAAAAGTCTATTTTTCAATAAAAGAAAAAAGATAAAATTGACTACAGAGTAAAATTAAATGAGTGTCATAAACTGAAGATTAGATATTATAGAAGAAAAGCTAGCCATCTTAAAGCCATAATAACCCAAAATGAAATGTGAAGAGGAAACAGATGCCTTAAGATTACAAAGAACATCAGAAGACTGGGGGGGTCAACCCAACTAGAGAGAAACAATCATAATTCCAACAGACTTCTTCTCAAAAACAACACAAGCCAGGAAACACTGGAAAGGCTCCTCTGAAGTACAAAATCATAAAGAGAAAACAAAAGGGGAAAGTAATGAAGTGTGAGGGTTTGGGTGCTTGTGCTTGTTATTGGTTTTTTGGTTTGTGTGTTTTATTTTGGTTTTGGTTTCAGGTTTTGGGACTTTGTTTTTGTTGTTGTTTTGTTTATTTGATTTTTGGAGGTTTTTTTGTTTATTTATTTTTTGGTTTTTTAAAATTTTGTTTTGTTTTTTTTTGTCTTGTTTCAAGATTTCGGGTCAAACCAGAGTCTAAGTCAATGAAAAAGACTCCAAAACAATGTGATCAATGATTAAACAAGTACTTCCCCAGACATACATGCTGCAAATGTGTGTTATCAGTTCAGGTATTCTGCATTAATCCTGAATAGAGATGAAAGTGACCCCTCTTGGAATGCTGGGTAAATCCTAAGGCTTCTCTGTGGTTGCACTTTTGCCTACACAGCATTGTGGCAAGTTTTGTAGAAAGTTTGGATTCTATTCATCAGTGGAAAGGATGACTATACAGATAAGTATAAAAGTATAAGTATTTAAATTTCTTTAATAGATATTTGAGTCTTTAAGGCAAACATTAAGAGTCAGATACCCAAGTATAGTACCACAAGTCAGAGAGAAAAATTAAATCTATAACTTAAGTACTTATGTGTGTATGTATGTATGTATGTACATTGTACACACATGCATGTATAAGAGAGTATAAGTAATACACATGTGTGTGCATGTGTGTTTGTGTGTGTGTGTGTGTGCATACATATGAGTGTGAAGGCCAGAGGTATATCTCTTGAGAAAAGGTATACCGCTTTTCTTGAGAGCTATTGACATTCAATTTTGAATCAAAGTCTATCACTGGGATCTAGGGCTCACAGGTTAGACTAGCACTCTTGTCTGGAAGCTACATACACACCTCCATCTCCACAGTGCTTGGATTACAAACACATTCCACCGCACTATGAGTTTTATGTGGATACTGGGGATCAATGATCAGTTCTCATGCTTACCGAGCAAGCACTTTGCTGGCTGAGCTAGCTCCTCAGCCTCTATAAAATTCTTACACCACGTAGGAAGTATTAAGATACCACGTGAAGGAAGTTATATACTATAAATCACTTAACTATTACATTCAAACATAACAATGTATCATAATTAGCAAGCCAACACAGGATATAACATGTAGCAATAAAATGCTCAAATAATCAAAAGACAACAGAAAAAGATAAAGAAACTCTGCATGGCACTTTAGGAGATAAATACCAATATAATAGAATTTAAGACACTGTATCAATAATTATACTAAGTGTAAACTATCTAGATATTCAAATAAAAGGCAGAGATTGTCATGTGAGTATTAAACAACCTCATCTATCTATGTTCTCCCAATTAAAAAAGCTAATTAAGAATAGTGACAATTTCTATAAAAGTTCAAAAACTGGAAAATAATACATGATACAAACCAATATTTTTTTTAAATGTAGACAAACTGCTAGAGAGATGGCTTGTTAGTTAAGAGCAGTTGTTGCTCTTACAAATGACCGAGGTTCAGTTCCCAGCACCAAGACAGCAGCTCATAACTGCCTTTGTCCTCCAGTTAACAGATGATCCTATGCCCTCTTCAGACATCCATGAGTACTTGTGTGTGCAGGGTTCACAAATACTCATACAGGTTCACATACATATGCCATAATAATACTGAGATCAATTCATAGAGGATACAAAGTTTCACAAATCCAGTAATAGTTTTAAACACTGACTGGGCTGCAGAGAAACTGGCAAGCTAAAACCACAAGCAGAAATTACTACTCATCAGTAGAAAGCCTGACCCTGACTACACACAGTGTTACCAAGTCCAGCACAAACACACTGACACAGTTTTGAACATACTTAAAAGCCACTTTGATACCATCATTTGACAGCACAGGTGCTTCAAACATATTTCAACAAGTTAGATAAGAGAAGAAAAATTATGATAAACCCAATTTTGAAGATCTTACAATGACATACACAAATGATCAGAGCCTGGAAAAATATCTTAAACTGGTAGAAGAAGTAAAT
The DNA here is from genome assembly GCF_008632895.1 of Mastomys coucha. NCBI lineage: Eukaryota > Metazoa > Chordata > Mammalia > Rodentia > Muridae > Mastomys > Mastomys coucha. The sequence continues at coordinate 79,605,306 of NW_022196895.1, forward strand.
CAGTTCAGTTTGATTGCAGGACACAAGTATCTCAAAACAAACTGTTGTTCTTGATAGTAACAACACATATTGAAAAATAATTAATAAAAATATGTTGAAAAAAGTGTAAAAATACAAATGTTTACAATAACACTAAAATATGTTGTGCTTATAAATTAGTCTTACAACAGATATAAAGGAATTGTACACTAGGGTCTACAAGACATTGATATGAAAACTGAACATGTCAAAAAGAGATGTACAATCTCAGTCAAAGTACCAGGCAGGGTTCTGCAGAAATTAACAGCTCTAATATACATACATTGATAAACATGATACAAACAACAATCTTTTAAATGTAGATAAAGTGATAGAGAAATAGTTCGTCAATTCAGAGCAGTTGCTCCTCTTGCAACACACACACACACACACATTTATATAGGCATGGTTGTTTCATATACATAACAGATCAATGGAACAGAAAGAGCCAGGAAGTAGATATAGACATATACTGCCAAGTGAACTTTGAATATATAGTAAGGAAAACCAATAGAAAAGTTAATTTTTTTCTAATAAACAGTACAAAAAAAATGAAAAAAAAATTCAATGATATTTAAGAAATACCTCGACTTTAGAGAAAAGTTGAACTCCAATGAGTCATGTACCTAAATATAAAACTTCAAGCTACAAAAATCTTCAGAAAAAAAACATAAAGGAAATCTTTGAACCCTTAAGAGCTGAGAAAGGTTCCCTCCAACACTCTCTTTAATCTCAGTGCCAAAAACATGGTCCATAAAAGGAAAAAAAATTAGTAAGTCAGAATCCCTAAAATTAAGAACTTCTGGCCTTCAAAACTCATCCTTGGGAGAACTAAAAGACAAGATACAGGCTGGGGCAGAGTCCTTCAGAAGGGACCCACATCTAGAACAGTCTATCAATTTGCAAACCTCCTGAAATCAATTATAAGAAAACGAATTATCTAATTTAAAATTTTTTTTTAAAAAATTCTACAAAAACGTTGGTAAAAACATGCAGATATCCAAAATTTTCACAAAAAGATCGGTGACTATGGTCATTTGGGAAATACAAATTAAAACCATAAGCAGAAATAGCCACGCTATTAAAAAGCTGACCGGACCCAGTGTTCCCAATTCACATACAAATCACTTTGAACACCCTTAACAGCCAATCATTTAGATGGAGATGACTCAGCAGCAGATCAAAGCACTTGCGAAGCAACCCAAGTGTGATATCCAGAACCCACGGAAGATGTTTGCACTGGGAGGACTCTCTTGCGCAATCTCAGTACTCCTACACTGAGATTAGAAACAGACAAGAGAGCCAGCTAGCCTGGGCTACATACACTGTGCAGCAGCAGAAAGAAGACCCTGCGTCAACAAGAGGAAAGCCAAACTGGATTCCCCAAAATGCCGTCTAATCTCCACATGCGTACATGTACACCCACCGGGGTGTGGGCAGAGACAGAAATAAATATTTTAAGTAGTCAGTTATTCACTTCCCCATGGCCCAACATCCCCATACCTGGATAACTTACCTGAGAAAACTGACAGCATGTATCCACTAAAAATCCGGAAGTACACACTTGCAGGGTTGCGAAAAAACTGGATACAACTCAGCTGTCCACCAGCTGGAAGAAAGTAAGGCATTGTGTTGCAATAAATATTACACAGCAAACGGGGGTGGGGCGGGAGCGACAATAAACAGGACACCGAAACTGAGTCTCAAATGCATTATGCTGAGGGGAGAACAAAAAAGCACACACAAAATGCTGTATGTTCCGAATTATTTACATGACGTCCCCACGAGCAGGGCTCCTGAAGAATGGACGATGCTTTGGGAAATACATGTATGCTTCTAAAGTCAGGAAACTGCACACAAGGGAATCTGGTATTTTTAGCTCAGTAAATGTCATTTTTCTTTAGTTACTTTTTTTAAAAATTCACTTTACATCCTAATTGCTGTCCCCTCTCTGTCCCCCTCACACAGTCTCTCTCCTATGCCCCCTTCCCTTCTCTGAGAGGGTGGAAGGCCCTCCTGGGTATCCATCCACCCTGGCACACCAAGTCTGGGCAGGGCTAGGCACATCCTTTCCCACTGAGGCCAGATAAGGAAGCCCAGTTAGAGGGAGGGATTCCACAGACAAGCAACGGCTTTAGGGACAGCCCCTTTCCAGTTGTCAGGGGACTCACATGAAGACCGAGCTGTTCATCTACTATATATATGTGCAAGGGGGAAGCGGGGATAGGTGTGTGTGTGCTTGTGTATGTGTGGTGTGATGTGTGCGTGTCTGTATGTGTGTATGTGTATAGGTATGTGGTATGCTGTGTTACATATGCTATGTTGGCGTGCTGTGTAAGTGTGTGATGTATTGTGTTACATGTGTTATGACTGTGATGTGGTATGTGTGTTTGTGTGTGGTGTGTGTATGCATGTGTGTATGTGTGTGTGTGTGTTTATTCATTGTTTTAAAATTGTTACTTCTCACCAATAATACCATAGGAGAGAGATTCTAAAAAGAAAGTCCTTAATTATATCCTTTCTTTAAAAGGCCCAAATTATAAGGAGAACATGTTCTCATCACCACATCACCGATAACTACAGTTCTCACACTCATCCCAGTTGGAAGTCCACTTTGTCACCAGTATCACAGGCAGCATGGATGTCTAGAACCAGGGCCAGTGATGCACTCGGGCACAGGGTCAGATTTCTCAATCTTCAGCAGGTGCTCAGGGTTTCTCGGTCCTTGTTTCTTTGGCTGCAGAGCTCATTGCACCACCCTGCCTTCCTTGTGGACTTGCTAGATGGCCAAGGGACTGGCTGGGCATAAGGCCCTTCACACACAAACCACAGACTCCACAGTACAGAGAACCCTCTGCACCATATGTTCAAAGAACCATCAGGAACTCTGACCATGAAAAACTACAGAGCACGTCTATAATTTTAAACTGGTAATATAATGGCAGGCATATGCATGCACGTATAATAGAACATATATTGAGATATGAGGAGCGTGGAGTAAAAATTAACAGTAGTGCAGACTTAGGAAAAATATGTGTATGATGTATTCTATTGAGGCTGTTGATCCTGGTAATGTTTGAATCTTGAAGCTAAATGCTAGAGTACATTTTTTTTATATTTATATATTTATTTAATATATTTAAATATTTTTATCTTTATAAATAATTTAAATAAGTTGTCTATAAACAATTTTAAATAATAAATTTGATATTTAAAATTTTTTAATGAATTTAAATCAAACCTATCTAAATATTTATATAAGTATTTATAATCTTTAAATGTGATCACAGTCCTTTTCATCCAGCTAGTAGTCGGAGAGCAGCTCAAAACTAAAATATGGACAACAAAAGGATCCCGAGGGTAGGACCTAGGGTTCTTGCTCCTCTCCCAGACTTTCCAAAGAGCAGGCTTGTGTCTCACCACAGGGCCTGAAACTGGAGGAGGCCTGAGCCCACCTCTTCCTTACTCAGTTTATGATCCTTGAAAACCTTTCAGTCATGATCAAGCATTGGCTTGTTCCTCGTTTGTCTGGGTTTAGTGTCAAAATCTACTTGTTTTCTCTCTCCTCCTGGTATTGTTTTTTGGTTGAGTGTGGGAATAGCTTCTATGTGGTAGTCTCCAAACCCCACCCAAAAATTTCCAGGACAAATTTGCACACTCACATGAACTCTCCTTAATTTCAATTGTTAGATTCCAGAAGGCAAAAAACATGTTCTTTTGTATATGGAAACCTTCAGAACTTTCAACTGGTGAGTATATTACATAAATCTATGATGATTTCTGTGTACTACAGCTTGGTGACTCTTCCAGAGGTTCTTTTATTGTTGAAGATTGTTTTAGTTAATTTTGGGGTTTTTTTTTTCCATATTCCGTTGAGAATTGCTCTTTCAAGGTCTGTAAAAAGTGTGTTCAGATTTTGATGGGCATTGCCTTGAATCTGTAGATTGCTTTTGGTAAGATGGCCATTTTCACTGTTTCACTATGTTCATACCAATCAATGCACATAGGAGATCTTTCCATCTTCAGATATCTTCTTCAATTTCTTTCTTCAGGGACTTTGAAGTTCTCATCATGCAGGTCTTTCTCTTGCTTGGTTAGAGTTATGCCAAGATATTTTATATTATTTGTGGCTACTGTGAAGGGTGTTGTTTCCCTAATTTCTTTCTCAGCCTGTGTATCATTTGTATAACTGAAAGCTACTGATTTCTTTGAGTTAATTTTGTATCAGCCACTTTAATGAAGGTTTTTTATTAGCTTTAGGAGTTCTCTGGTAGAATTTTGGGGTCATTTATGTATACTATCATATTATCCTCGAGAACTTCTAGAGGAATCACCATCCCTGACCTCAAGCTATACTATAGAGCAATAGTCATAAAAACTTCATGGCATTGGTATAAAAACAGACAGTTTGAAGAATGGAGTTGAATTGAAGATCCAGAAATAAACTCACACACCTATGAACACTTGAATTTTGACAAAGAAGCCAAAACTATACAATGAAATAAAGAAAACATCTTTAACAAATAGTGCCAGTCTAACTGGATGGCTGCAGGTAGGTCCATAGTTATCACCCTGCACAAAACTCAAGTCCAAATGGATCAAAGAATTCAACAAAAAACTAGATATGCTAAATCTAATAGACGAGAAAATGGGAAATAGCCTTGAATGCATTGGTATAGGAGACACACTAAACAGAACACTGATGACTCAGGCTCTAAGAGCAACAACTGATGAATGCAACCTCATGAAACTGAAAAGCTTCCGTAAGGAAAAGGACACTGTCAGTGGGACAAAACAGCAGCCTACAGCCTACAAAGGCATCTTCACTAACCCTCCATCCAACAGAGGGTTAACATCCAAACTACGTAAGGAACTCAAGAAGTTAGACACCAACAAATCAAGTAAGCCATTAAAAGATGGAATACAGAGATAAACAGAGAATTCTCAACAGAGGCATCTCTGATGGCTGAGAAGCACACACACTAACACACACTCACAGACGCACATATTCACAGACACACACTCACAGACACATACAGAAACACACATAGACACACACATACACAGACACACAGACATACAGATACACACAGGCACACACACAGAGACTCACATACACACACATATGCACCAACATATACAAACATACATACACATACATACACACAGACAGACACATACAGAGAGATACACATACACACACATACATACACACAGACACTCACACATACATGCAACTATGCTTACACCCACCCACCCACACATACACACACATGTGTATGCCCTTGCATTTCCATACACCACATGTAAAATATTAATTAATTAATTAAAATGAAGATAAATAAATGAAGTGGTCTTTATTGAGGCCTACGAGGCTGTCTGCATGGGAAGATGGAGTAGAATTCTGTTTTCAGCTCTACTGTTTGCCCTGCCATCCCAAAGCACAAGTGTGTAAGCTATCACAGACTCAGAAGGGGTCACATCATCACTCTGTGCAGGGAGCATCCAGCCCTGTATCACTCTGTGCAGGGAGCATCCAGCCCTGTGGATTCTTCCCGCTCCATATGAAAGTAATGGTGTGTCTGTGGGAGATGAGAAGCTGCCCGTGGCAGGAGGTTCCAGGTCTCCATCTGGAATCTTCTATTTAAGTTGGATATTCTTAATTAGTGAGCTGGGAGGTTTCATCCCTTGGTGTGAACCCTATTCTAGCCATGGAGTGCATCTGGCACTGCATCCTCTACACCAACTCCCTCCTTGCCAGTGTTGCATAGTTGACTTTGGTGCTGTTGTCTGTGTATGTGTAATGAATATGCTTCTCATGACTGTGTTTACCAAAGCCCCTGAGTTCTGAGTTGTGCCTTTAGTCCTTACAGGGCATTCAAGGCCTTTGACCTTCACCTCCTCATTGTGCTACAGGAGGAGCAACAATTTCCTATCCTTAGCAACATAGGAGGGGCCCTGAGCAACTCATTAGGATAGGAGATCTAATTGCTTTGGGTTCCAAAGGAAGTCAAACTTTACCTTCTCAAAGTCCTTTATTGTGATGGCTAGTAGGGGTGGATCAGAGATGAGTTAGGGGGACATATGAGCAAAATATATTGCCTGAAATTCTGAGAATCAAACACACACACACACACACACACACACACACACACACACACACACACACACACACCAGAACATACATAGTAAAATGCCCAAACCCTGTAATAGATCTGTGAATGTAAACATGCCTGGCCTGGTGGCCCAGAGGCCTCAGCCAGCAGCAGGTGTTTTCAGTAGAGGTAAGGACTTCTAGGATTTTGCTCTTACAGCACCCTAAAAAAGTGTTTTCTCTTCCCCCTAGGTTCAGAAACAAGCACATAAAGATCCTAACTCAAATAGGGTGGAGGGCAGAGACAATACCTATGCCTCAAACCTAATCATGAAGGAACAGTGCCATTTCTAAGACAGTCATTAAACTCTAAGGCAAACACTCACTCTGAAAGAGTTAAGCCAATGTTGACTACCCACCTTCTTCACAAAAGGCAAGCTAGTCACCATGGAGCCATCATAGATCCATTCCAGCTCATGCCATTGCTTGGCTCAAAACATGGCTGTACCTTGTTTGAAATCTGAACCATAACGTACTCAAATCCTGAGCGCATGTTTCATCTCTGCTTTGTCTCAAACAAAGAACATTCTTCTGCCCTGAGTGGCCCTGGATATTTGCAGAGTTGTCTGACATGACTCACGAGGGCTTATACCCTCTTTCTTTTGGCCTGAAGACAGAGAGGAAATGTACTGTCTCCCCACTGTGCTCAAGGCTGCTGCTTCACTCATCCCCTTCTTTGATTATAGTGCTGTGGCCCTATACTGCTGAATGCTAGTGACAGCAATGGCATCCAAGCTCTCAGGCCTGTCACTCATTCTGTGCAAAGCCTCCTGTGGGTCTCTAATTCCAAGAGCTCACTTTAGCCGACAAGCAAGTAGGATCCCCATATTCCAGGTGAGTCAGAATATGGCTGCAGCCCCAGGACACTGTGTCAGAGAGGACAAACCAGCCCCGATTCCTCTTGCTGTCTAAGTACAGGGACCAACTTCTGTATTTGATATAAATTCTTTTAAAGGTCTTGAAAGAGTAATAAATTATCCAGTGGCAACTTACCATAATCATCCTAACCTTAGGTTCAACATACTGGTCTCATAAGGCCTCTGCCATGAGCAGATACTCAGGCGATGGGGTTGCTGATCCAGTTCTATCCCATTCTTCTGAGAGAATGAGCCAGAGGAAGTTAACCAGCTCCAAAGTCAGAAGAAAAGATGCATTACAATGCCTTCTGCAGAACCAGCATCTCATGGAGTTTGTGCCAAGTGCAAATTCTTTACCCTTTCTCCAAACAGAAAAAAATGGACCTTGTTACCGTGGTATTTATTCTTGCTTGTATTATACTACTTCTTCCTTTATAGATGAGGTCTCTTTATGTGACCAAGGATGGCTTCCAGCTCTAGATCCTTCTGCTGGAATGATACGTATGAGATAGTCTCTTTGAGGGATTTGAGGACACCTCAACAGTGGACTGACCTGGATGATTGCTCAGATGATGACAGAGACACAACAATTTCCTTTTTTTTTTTCTTTAGTTTGTTTGAGTTTTGAGTTGTGAGACAGCCCAATCTGGTCTGAAATTTGTAATGTAGCCCAGGATGACTCAGGTTCACAGAAATGCTTGTGCCTAGGCTTCTCAAATGCTGGGATTACAGGCATGGGCCATCACAACTGGTTTTGTGTTTTCACTTTCTATAATATGTAGCTAAAGTGAACTTGACTTGTTTCAAAATGAAATTCATTGCCAACTTTAATGAAACTGAGAATAAATAATAAATTAAGAGTGAATTAGGAGTTGAAAGTTCTAAATAAGTACATTTGGGGCTAAAAATAAAGAAGCTTCTTAATAATGAAGATGTTAGGCTTGGATGGGTGGCTGGCTGGCTGACTGGTTGACTGGATGGTTAGTAGGTTGGTTGGTAGGTTGGCTGGCTGGCTGGCTGGTTGGTAGGTTGGCTGGCTGGCTGGCTGGTAGGTTGGCTGGCTGGCTGGCTGGTTGGTAGGTTGGCTGGCTGGTTGGTAGCTGGCTGTTGGTTAGTTAGCTAGCTGGCTGGTTGGTTAGATGGTTGGTTGGTTGGCTGGTTGGTTAGTTGGTAGCTGGCTGTTGGTTAGTTAGTTAGCTAGCTGGCTGGTTGGTTAGATGGTTGGTTGGGTAGTTGGTAGGTTTGTTGGTTGGCTGGTTGGTTGGTTGGTTGATAGGTTGGTTGGTTGGTAGGTTGGTTGGTTGGCTGGTTGGAAGGTTGGCTGGCTGGCTGGCTGGTTGGTAGGTTGGTTAGTTGGTTGGTTGGCTGGTTGGAAGGTTGGAAGGTTGGCTGGCTGGCTGGCTGGTTGGTAGGTTGGTTAGTTGGTTGGTTGGTTGGCTGGTTGGTTGGTTAGTTAGTTAGCTAGCTGGCTGGTTGGTTAGATGGTTGGTTGGGTAGTTGATAGGTTTGTTGGTTGGCTGTTTTGTAGGCTGTTTGGCTAGCTGGTTGGTTAGTTGGTTGGTTGGTTGGTTAGCTATTTCATTGGTAGTTTGGTTGGTTTTAAGTCTGTGTCCACAGCAGATCTGATCTATAGGATCAATATGTTTAACCTCTCTTATTAGTCAGGTGACCAACAGTTGAGAAAATTGTATCATATAAAGACTGGGGAATATCTTAATGTCAACCACTCACATAGTATGCACCAGGCTCTGCTTTGTGTCCTCAACACTACAAAATCAAACAAGAAAATATACTTGGCATGCTCTTCAATGCAAGTTTATCCCTTCACACAGCACCAATATTTTAAGCTGTTAATAATGTTCCCAAAATAAACCTTCCATCAGTTCAAGCTCACACCTTTGAAAGAGGAAGAAAGAAAGAAAAAAAACCCATACTAAATGCATTGCCTACAAGCAGCTAAAAACCCAGACTGCTGCAAGCTCAGGAAGTCTCTATGGGGAGTCCTTGCAAATGGCAGCGTAAGTCCCATGCAAATCCACTCTGTCAGCTCAGACACAGATGCCAAAAGGAAAAGGCGCAATAAATACCGGGTGTGCCGAGAGAAAACAGCGGTGGTGTCATGCTGGAAGCTAAGCAAGCTCCTGCATTCTTTCCCTGGCACTTGGACACCACAAAGGCTTTTAAACAACTCTCCTTAAAGGTCCTGGAGACATCACAAAAGCAGTTGCTTTTTATGTATGTTTGGGCTGGGCAGGGGGAAAGCTCGCTGAAGCAATCCCAGTTTATGTTATCTCTTCCATGTTGGTATTCAATGACCGAGATTCCGAAAGACAAAAGTAGACATCAGCGCTGCCATCTGGCAGATTGTCTCTCGAAGTCACCCCGGACTATTGTGAGCCTTAGTTACATTACAGCGCTCTGAACACTGGGCGTGGCTCTCCGAGCCCCACCTTTGAAGTTTATACTCTGGAGAGTGTGGCGTGCAGAGTCACAGGCTCCATGCAGCTCGAGCCTCTGAATGTGATGCTATAATCCTGAGCTGTGGCATCTCCTCTGGCAGTTAACACTCCCCCAACAATGTGGACTCATGTCCTTGGTAAGACTGGCAGGTGGCTGTCCTATCACCAAGTATGGTTGCTGCTTTGCCTGGGGATGCCCCATCCAGCAGGCATACTGATGCCCGCCCCAGGTACAGCCCTCTGTGAGGACATTTCTTGTAGTTTTGTCCCCAGAGGAGAAGTAGAAAGAAATGCTGGCCACACAGTCTGCCCTGGCCCCTCATGAACATCTATTGAAACTGATGGCTCTAATGCCTGGCATCTGCCAAACTGTCATTCAAGCCAGGGGGGATTTGGACAGAGACAAGGCACGCATTGTAAAAATGACTCTGTGATCTAGTTTTCTGAGCTTGCCTTGAACTCCTAGGTACGATTAGAGCAGAAAACCTTATTTCCTGCAAAAACGACTTCACATAAATGGGAAAATGCACTGTATAAGGAGCCAGTGAATATTTTCCCTTGATTTGTGCCCGAAACATAAGAGTAGGGGAAAAATCCCAGCTGTCTACTGCATTGTGTGAACATATACATGCATTTAAATTACTTATATCATTACTTACAGATGTAATTGTGAAATATGTTCTTTTTGCATTGAAAATTAGGGACTGAACAGATGGTGAACGCTCAGTTTAAAGCAATATGTCCATTAAAATAACCCGTACTGTTGGTGTTTAGTGCAACAATAGCAGCAAGTTCATTACAGCGGGGTTGTGCAGGAAGAGCTGGCACAGGCAGAAGACTGTCGGGAGCTGCTCACCCACCCAGGCAACAGACATTCCCAGAGTGGGACAATCAGCCGCCTCCCCCTGCCCACAGCCAAGGCTCCAGACTTGAACTCCAGTTGCTTTGCTTCTGAGTTTACTTCCAAATAGTAAAGTCAATAACCAGCTGACATTTACCAATGCTCTGTTCCAAGGCTGGCTTTTCTCTTTCTCTCCTCTCCAGATGTGCCGAAATGTGTGCTTCCAGATGCAGCACCTCAACAGGATCAAGCAGCTCAGTCCTGAGGGATGGTCTGGAATGACGAGGCTGGGTCAGTCACACGGGCTGGTGGCATGATGAGAACTACTTTCTCTAGTCGGCATAGGTTACCAGGAAGTGAGGCCTCCCACAGGGCAGCCGGATGCTCTCCTCACTTGGCTGTGGCTGACCAGATCCCAGGCATCTGTGTTTACTGCCATTCTGGCAGAATGCTGCCTCTCTTTTCTTACCCAGAACCTCTGATGTGAATTTCCTTTTAAAGAAAGGAAAACAGACACCTACGTCCTGTTCTCTGCACCCTGACCCCCAGTTTCCAATTTGACAATAACCCAGGTGATTAGTATCCTAAAAGCATTCGTATACACAGCAGGAGAACATTAAATACAGACCATAAAAATGTCTTTGGTGGTTGGTGTTCGCTGTGTGACAATGAGAACCAGAGTTGGAGCCTCAGAACTCATATTTAAAAAGCCAAGCATGATCATGTGTTCGTAATTCCAGCACCGTGGAGGAAGAGACCTAATGGCCATGCGGCCAACCTAGCTTTTGGTGCTCTGTAAGCCAGTGAGAGGCCTTGTCTTAAAAACAAACAAAAAACCCACATGGCTGGTACTTAAGGAACGATGCTTAAGGGGTGTGTGTGTGTATGAGAGAGGGACAGAGACAGAGAGACAGAGAAAGAGACAAAGAGGCAGAGAGAGAGACAGAGAGACCAAGACAGAGAGAGACAAAGAGAGAGACATAGACACAGAGAGAGACAGACTTATGTTTTAAAGAGCCACAGATTAGAAGAAGAACAAACAAGATGTACCATCTCAGACGGACCCATCTTCAACAAAAGGTGTGTCTGCCTCCTTCCCACAGCAGATCAGCATCATTTGTGTCCTATGGGGCTAAGCTGCACTAACATCCACCCTGACTAACCTGAAGAGAGATTTGCAGAAGTGGAGAGCTGGGATCAAGGTCACTGAGTGTAGAAGGTACAGCAGAGCTTGGAAAGGTCCCCAGATGAACAATGGTCACAGCAGCCAGCCAGCTGCCTTCTGTGCGTGGAGGAAGCTTTTGAAGGAGTCTCACCAGCAATGCAGCAGGAGAAGCACACAGTAAGGTTTCATAAGCTGAAAGTAGGAAGATCCGAACAGAGGCAGGAGGAACAACTGTACCTTAGGAGAGACCCATTGTACTTAATCTGCAAATGGGAAGACTCAAAATCTCTCTGCAGGCAACAGTTATGTGAGTAGAGTCTTTGGGTGCTCCACACGACAGCCCTCCTTTCTGCCCCTAGACTCTGCTTCGGAGTGTGACAGAGGGTTAGGCATGTGGGCTGGAGATGGCAGTGTGAAGAGGAAGTAGCAAGTAGAAGCTGACTCCATGCCCTAGTGCCCTGTGGAATCAGACAGCTGGATGCGCATGTCTGGTTACCTAAGTCAGAACTCAGGCAAAGGATGAGGATTTCTGAAGGCTTCCGTGGAGCGTCTTCCTAGCTGTGCCCAACCACCCACCCAAATCTCTGTGTGCCCTGCCCTCCCATGGTCTCTGAGGTCTCCCATTACTTCCATGGCTTCTCTTTCCTCTGCGTCTTTCTCTCCTGAGTTCTCACCCTCACCAGCACTTATACCTTCAAGAGCATACCACCACAAGGTCACACATCCTTCCTGAACCTCTTCTCAACACTCGCTACCACCAGGACAATGGCTGTGTTGATGGATCTCTCTTTTGTTATAGCAGAGCTTCAAGAGTCTCCTTTGGTATTTCACAAAGTGGGTACTGGCACCCTAGTGTGGCTAAAGTCTGGGTGTGTTTAGTGCAGTCCAGACAGTCTGAAAACACTGTCAACCACTCTGTTTGGCCAGCATCTACTCAGGCTTGGCTACAAGTCTGAGGGTCTAAGTTCCTGATAAAACCCTGTGCCCTGGAGGGGTGTCTAAGTTGACTCCATCTGCCCCTGGCAAGGCTTCCCTCACACAGAGCCTAACACGTAGTAGGTGTCAGGAAGCATTTGGCGAATTCAGTAGTAAGTAAAAGTGGCACAGATGGTCCAGTGTTAAGTACCAGAGGCAAAGGGGAAATAAAAGAAATAAGCTGGTAATTCTAGCCAAGATAAATAAATGAAGGCTAGTCACTAGGGATGGAATAGAAGAGAGGAGACAGCCAGGATGAAGGGTTACAGAGAAAGTAGGTTCCTGGAGGGAGCCTCATAGAAGTACCATGCCAGAGGCTGAGCAAGGACCTGGTAGAAATCTGAGGCCCACATGAAGGCAAGTTTGTCAGGGAAGTCCACAGAGGAGTGCAGTAGGAGGAAGGAATAGCTAAAGAAATGAAAGCAAAGACAATCAGTGACAGGTACTCTGCTCTGTGTGACCCAAATCCAGGTATTGATATGTTGACCCTGAATCTTCAAATCTCTTTATGGACAATTCCTTAAAAGAAGAAGAAAGAGGAGGTGGAAGAGAAGGAGGAGAAGGAGGAGGAGGAGGAGGAGGAGGAGGAGAGAAGGAGAAGGAGAAGAGAAGGAAAAGGAGAAGAAGGAGGAGGTGAAGAAGAAGAAGAAGAAGAA
>NW_022196895.1:79618688-79620261 GCF_008632895.1 Mastomys coucha
AGAAGGAGAAGGAGAAGAAGGAGAAGAAGGAGAAGAAGGAGAAGAAGGAGAAGAAGGAGAAGAAGAAGGTGAGTAAAAATGAACACTCATTGACACATCCCCAATAGAGCAACCCTGAGACCTGGAGGTAAGCAACAGCCATCTGTGTAGACTTAAGCCAGGCTCAGTGAGAGAGAATTCATGCCCAGTACTGTAAACTCAGCCACCTTCCAGGGGCTAAAGAGGCCATGGACTCTCGAAGAAAAGCTTGCTATTGCCAACCTCCTAAATCAGCACACTTTCTAGCTACAATTTAAACAATCATACTTATACCCACAGGTAATCTCTCTCACTCCCTCATCAAAGACACTTCCTTTTGCACCAGAGAGCTTTACAGAAGGACACAACTTGTCATCATGCAGACTACAGTTGACTGTGGGGTGCCCATCCCCAGTTGGTGCATCTACAGCACAACCCCCACCTAAAGCTCAGGGAACACTGTAGGAGAGGGAGTAGGAAGACAGTGAAGAACGGCAGGACCAGAAAGTTTGCTCTGTACAGGAAAGGAAAGCTACGCCTGCAAAACCTTAACAATGTGGTCACCTGAACAAGACTAGACATGACATGACAGTGCCAGCCGACATGCCAGGGCAGATCAGGGAAATCTCACAAGGCTCTGCCCCTAGATGAAGAGCTACAGGAAGCTCATGGCAGCTGAAAAAGAGACAGTCAGTGTCCTCCAAGAACGATCTCCCTAATAAGCTATCTGTACTCAGAGCAGTCAACCTGAAACACATGCACATGGCAACAATGCTAAATGGGTGCACCAGGCTGTTAAATAATAATAAATTATAATTGAATAAGAGGCCATGAATTTGAGAGGGACTGGACAGGACATGGGAGGAGTTAGAGAGGGAAAGGAGATAGAAGTGGTATACATACCGCACTCAGAAATGAAGTTCTCAGAAACATTATGAAGTTCTCATAATCACAAAGGTGGTAAGTTCACTAGGAGAGACTCCTACCCAATATTGTCAATATCCATGTAAGAATAGGGGCTTCAGTAGCTGGAGATGGCTCTGTGGTTAAGAACATGAACCTTGGCTTGAGGCCCAGCAGCTACATGGTGGTTCAACTATAAACCCAATTCAATAGAATGCAATGTCTTCTTCTGGACTCCTCAGGCACCAGGCACAAGTGCACCAAATAATTATTTTAATAAGAAAGCAAATAGCGATTGAGGAGATCAGCTCAGAGTGTTGGAGCACTTGTGTGTAAATAGAAGAACTGGGGTTCAGTCCTCAGCAGCCTGCATAAAACATTGGGGGTGGCTGTGTGCATCCATGACCTCAGCCCTGAGAAAGACAGGGGTGGAATAAAGTCCTGTAGGTCTAAGCCAGCCTAGACAAAATGGTGAATTTCTGGTACATTGAGAGAGCCTATCTCAAGAGAACAGAGAACAGAGCAAAGAGATAAAGACCTTTGATATCCTGCTCTGGCCTCTGCATCCATGTGCATGGACACTCGGTCACTAATACACATGCATGCATATCTCTCTCTCTTTCTCTCTCTCTCTCTCTCTCTCTCTCTCTCT
>NW_022196895.1:79620343-79636600 GCF_008632895.1 Mastomys coucha
TCTCTCTCTCTTTCTCCCCCCCCCTCTCTCTCACACACACACACACAAGCACGCAAGAAGAGATTAGTACATGGTTTTGTAGAGACACTGAAAAATCTGAGCCATCTCCCAGCCCACTAGAGAGGCCAACCCTCAAACTGAACTCTCAGTCCTAGCTGTGATGACGTGTTGTTGTTGTTGTTGTTGTTGCTGCTGCTGCTGCTGCTGCTGCTGTTGCTGCTGCCGCTGCTGCTGCTGCTGTTGTGTCATTGAGACTTGTTACACTAGCCCTGAGGAATGGGTTCGTCAGGTGAGGCTAAGAGAAAAAACTGATTCCTCACTGAAATGGAATCATGACATCAAAGCCAGTGGAGGTGGGTGGGGGTGGGGTACAATGTCACTTAAGTGAGAGGCAGGAAGGCAGGGGAACACCACACTCATAAAGCCAGGTGACATCACACTTGCCAAATTAACACTGTTTATAAGGTCACCACTCAGCAGGCCCATGAATTCATCTGACGTTCCTTTAGTCGCACTATCCAAGGACCAACTCCAAGCTGGAGGACATAGGATGTCCTTCCAGGTCCCACAGGAGACAAGTTGATAGACAACTGCAGAGCAGATACAGTGAGGACCTTGGAGAGGACAGGATTGCCCGGCAGTCGGGATAACTGGGAAGTCTGCTCATCTGTCACATTGTGTCTGGAAGATGGGCGGGAATTACGGATGGACAAATCCAGGAACCTTGAGACCAAAAGGGGCCTGAAAGAACAGGAGGATAATAAATACTCTGACAGCGAGTGGGCATGGATGAGGGCCTGGGCATACAGCACCACCATGAAATCTGCCTGCCTGGGGCTCACACTGAAGCAGGAAGCCTGTCCCATGTGCATATGTCCCATGTGACAAATGCTATGATTAAAAAAAAAAAAAACAACTTAGAAAACATACACTTGTCTGTCCACACAAAGATCAGAGCTGAACTTAGTTTTAAAATCCAAAATATTTGGCAGGTGGCCAAACTTCAGTTCAGAAGTTAGAAATGTAAAATAATAAAATAAATGAGGTTGGTGGCAGACCCCTCCCCTATTCAGAGGTTTGCAAGGAAGGACTGACAACAAAGGTAGGGAGGAAACCTGAGAAGAGCAGCTTCCTTGGACATGAGGCTCTTGAGAGGTATTTTATGTAAAATTAATAGGTAATCCTTTGTGATGAGAAAGGAGCCACCACGGAAAGCCTCAAAAATAATAACGGATAGCGAGATGCAGAGGAGAGACAATTGAGATGTAAGCATAGTGAGCCTAAATTAGGCCCGCGCTTTTATGTGCAGCTTCTACTAATGGGTGCTTTTTCCTGTATTGCAAACTTGGGAAGATGAGAAAGGATTTCTTTATGCCGGTTTTATGGCATCTGGCAGTGGACCAAGCATTCATTATCAATAACAGCTGAGTTGAGACACAAATATAACAGCTTCCATGTTAAAAAATATTATTGAACAGCACAGACCTGGAGGGAAAATAAGGTGTGTGTTCGCGTGTGTGTGCATGTGTGTGTGCATATATGTGTGTGCATATGTATGTATGTGTGTGTTTGTGTATGTGTATCTGTGTGTGTGCATGTGTGTATTTGTGTGTTTATGCATGTGTATACATGTGTGCTTGTGTATGTTTCTGTGTTATGTGTATATTTGCATGTGTGTGTTTGTATATGTGTATCTATGTGTGTATTTTTCTATGTGTGTATGTGTATGTGTATATGTGTATGTGTGTGTATCTGTGTATGTATTTGTGTGTGTATGTGTATCTGTGTGTGTTTGTATGTGAGTGTATCTGTATGTGTGTGTGTGTGTGTATACATATATGTTCTCTCCTGTGCTGCTGTGCATGTGCCCCTGTATTTGGAGAACAGAGATCAAGCTTGGGTGTCAATCCCAGATGCCATCATTTTGTTTTTATGAGATAGGGTCTCTCACTGGCCTGGAGTGCTTCAGATAAACTGGCTGGGCAGAGAGCACCAGCAATCCACCTGTGTCTGCCTCTCCAGCTCTGCGATTACAGACCAACATCACCACGATAGCTTCTTATGTCAGCTCTGGGGCTCAAACTCAGGTCCTCATGCACAGCAAGCACTGACTGAGCTATCCTCCCCACGTGCACGTAGGTAGATAAGAAAGAAGACAAGCCAACAGTGCTCAGGGGCAGACCTACCCACATCTGAGCAAAGAAAGCCACAATTAAAAAAATGCCTCCATAAGACTTGCCTGCAAGCAAACCTGTAAAGTGTTTTCTTAATTAGTGATTGATGTGGAGGCCCAGGGCATGATAGCTGAACAAGGCATCAGGAGCAAGTCAGTAAACAGCACTCCTCCATGGTCTCTGCTTCAGTTCCTGTCTCTAGGTTCCTGCCCTGATTTCCTTCTGTGATGGACTGTAGTGTGGAAAAAATGTAAGCTGAAATAAACCCTTCCCTCCCTAAACTGCTCTTGGTCATGGTCACTAAAATCCCTAACTAATTCATGAATTGGTACCTAATTGCTGTGACAGACTTGACCACATGCCTTGGGGAGGATTTTAGCAACGTGTGAACTCTGGGCTAAAGAAGCTACTGTTGCTCAGAGCTCAGTGGGCCAGAATGCTGAGAGCTATGCAGAGCTATGCAGATACTGGGGGCCTGACATTTGACGTTTCAAAAGGAAGTCTGAGAATCCTTTAAAATCTTTATCAGGTTGTTATGAATCACGAATTTGGCTTTCATGAATCCACCGTGATTTACAAGAGACCAGAACCACTGAAGTGAAAGCTTTGCTTTCCTGGGACAATTGATGCTGCTAACTAAGCTGGAGCTGAGAAATTAGCAGTGACTAAGAAGAGACCAGCAGCATTAAGGTAAAATACTCTGGGTCATGTTTTCTTGGGGTGAGCTCACAGATACACTGACACGGAGGAAGGCTAAGGCTGTCCCTTGTGCTGGAAGCCAAACTTGGGTGTGTGTTAGAGTTCTCCAGATGGTACTGTTTTTGAAGCAATGAATGGGTCATAGAGAACAACTGAGGCTAGGTGCTGTGAGAGTCCAGGAGAGATCATTTGTGAAGGGGAAGCCTCAAGATCAAAGAGGCCATGGAGAAAAGCTGAGGCTTGGCTCCAGATGGCAGAGTTAGAGTTCTTGAAGCCAGCACAGGGAAGGCTATTGATGAAGGTTCAGCCTGGTGCACTGAAAACTCTAGAACTTGAGGAAGGCCAGTATCATTGGATGACCACCAAGGCCAACAGGTGTGGGGTGGAGCTAGTCTGAGCCCAGGAGATGAGCTGTACATGCTTCAGATGGCAGAGCTAGAGACATCGATCTGTACGAGGTTATTTTGAGCCCAGAAGATTGGGAGCGAGTGCCCAGGTAAATCACAAAAGCATTGTACTTTTGTACAGTTGAATTTTGAGCTTCCCTTTATTTTATTATGACTATGCCCTGAGTCTTTTCTCTTGAAATAAAAAAGTCTGTGACTTATATTTTTATTTTACTGGAGCTCATATTTGAGAAACTTTGAACTTTTAAGGGAATTATGAATATTCTAGAGAAAGTATGGACATTTAAGAGACTGAATATTTTGAAAAGGCTTAAACTTTGAAAGAGATTTTTGAATAAAATTTCAAGGTTTTTGGATTTTTAAATACTAAGGAACTTATAAAGTTGGACTGTTTTATTTTGTTATATTGATATTAATCTGAGACCTTGGGGATAAACAAGAAAGGAATGGTTATGGTTTAATAGTGGTGTGTTTGCTTGTCAAGTTGACAAGAAGTTAATTGTGTCTGTTAGTTTTGTCAAAATGGTCAAATCTAGACATAGCAAAGAAACCACAGCTGGGAAAAAGCCACCATAAGATTATCCTAGGCAAGTCTGTAGAACATTTTCTTTTCTGGTTTTTTTTTTTTTAATTTTAATGGAAATATTTTTTCTCACATAATATACCCTGATTATCATTCCCCCCCTCTACTCCCAGTGCTTCCCCAATGCCCCTCCCAGCTACTCCACGTCCTTCCTGTCATCATTTAGCAAACAAACAGGCTTCTAGGGGGTAATGCTAATATAAATATAATAAAATATAATAAGATAAAACAAAAACTAACATCAGAATTGGATAAAACAGAGAGAAGGAAAATAAGAAAACAAGAAAAGGCACACAAGAAGTGGAGATCCATTCATTCACACACTCATGAATCCCATGAAATCACTAAAGTGGAAACTACACTAAATACTGAAAGGACCTGGTGAAGATCCCTACAAGCTCTGTACAGGTTGCCTCAGTGTCTGAGAGTTCATACTGATCCCACTGGCCTTGTTTTCTTGGCGTCCTCTATCCCCTCTGGCTCTTACAGCTTTTTGCTTCCTCATTGCACAGGGTTCCCAGAGCCCTGAGGGGAGGAATTTGATAGAGACATCAAGTTTAGGGGTAAGTAAACTTTATGCATAATGCCTGGCTGTTGGTCTTTGTATTTGATTCGGAGGCATTTTCTTAATTAGTGATTGATGTGGGATGCCAAGCTCATTGTGGATGGTCCTGGAGTGAATAGAGAAACAAGCTGAGCAGGCCTTGAGGAGCAAACCACTAAGCAGCAATCTCCCATGGCCTCTATATCAAGTCCTATTTCTAGGTCCCCGCATGAGCTCCTGCTTTGATGAGTGATGGACTATGATGTGGAACTGTAAACTAACATAAACCCTTTCCTTCCCAGAACACTTTTGATCAGGTATTTATCACAATAGAGGAGTTTAATTGGAGAGTTAGCAAATGGCTTAGAAATTTCTTGAGCTACAAAGGTACAGAAGATGCTCACAGAACAATGTCCTGGTCCTGTTTCTGCCACTGACCTCTAGCTATGTATCTCAAACTCTGTTGATAAGTACATGTCTTATACATACATAGCTATTTAATCCTGCCTATTTTAAGATTAACAATTAAAGTAAAAGTGGCACCATCTATTCCATCTGCCTCCCATGACCACAGAGAAGTCTCCTATGTACTTCCTTCCAGTTCTTTCTGCATGCCCTGATTTTTCCTTTCCTTTCTGACATTTAATTAATATCATGCATGCTTTGATGATGCATGATAGTCCAACTAGTGAATAAGGATATTCACTAGTTAGGTCGGCATGTTTTGCTAACATTTACTCTGATTCCATTCCTAAAACTCTTACAGTGGGACAAACATGTCACCATCAAAGTGGGTACAGAGATTGATGGGAAGAAATCAGTGTGAGTTTATATGCACAGACATGTAAGCACCACAGAGTTCGTGCTACTTCCATGCTAACCAGTTAGCTTGTTTGCCATCCCTGGTACTGTCACTGAGTCATCAGGCTTCACAAGACAGAGGCCAAACTGGACCTTCCTAAAACTGAGTCACCTGTTAGATTAGTGTATGGTCAGGCCCCAAGGGGAGAATGTTCACTATCTCATTTCTGGGGATGAGGTTGAGTAGACAGGGCTCCATGTGTGTCAAAAACGAGGCTGTTTCCTGGAGACCCAACAGGGCTGCTGGCAGAGTAGTCAGAACAGACAACATGGTATGGGGTGGAGGCGGGGTTATCGGGCGTAGTACAGGCAGCACCGTCAGTCACAAGCCAGGACCTTCGAGTGGTGTGCGGAACAAGAGAGAGCAAGGCATTATGGTCTCCATGGTAACTGTAACTATGTAATTGTGGCTTTTATTTGGTATTGTGCATGTTGTCTAGGTCTTTAAGAAATAATCACTGGCAAAAAGTGTTTTGTCCAGGGCTACAGGTGGTCTGTTGGTGGGCAGGTTCAAAGGACTCTCCCAGATGGGGAGCTCAGGAGGCCCAGGGAGAAGCCAGGACGCCTTGATGATCGCACCCACATCTGTAGTCTTGGATTTCTTTAGGGTTCTGGTATACCTAGGCAACAAGGTCAGAATACAGCACTTACATCCTGCCTTCAAGAGTAGGGGTGCTGCCCCACTGAGGCCCTGTACCCCCATTACTACTGGGAACCTCATCACATGATTATCTTTACATGGCCCGTCACTTTAATTTCCATTCTTACATACTGAAAAGATGGCTTTTTCCCACAGTGGGTAAATTTTCATTTTACTTCCTCAGTAAATGTGTCCCACTTTCTATAAAACAGTGAGGTGGTAGCTTGTCCCCCACGCATGGGTATCTGTATATTAAGATGTTAACCCCTTCATTCCATGTGGCTAATGATCTCTTCGTCTGTCATTTAATGGATGCTATTACGTATGACTTGAGACACACAGCTTTTCAGTTACAATCGCAGACATATGTCAGCTCCCTGTACTCTAGCTCCCACTGATGTAGTTAACATACTTTTCTTACATTTTAAAATGTCTTTCTTTAATTTGAACCCACAAAAGAGATACACATACAGAATTACTAGTAAATTTTGCTGAATGTAACTCTTGGTCCTTCTGTCTAATGGTAAGCCTCAAGTCTTCCAGATCTCACAGAAACAGCTTTGGGTTGTGATAATTATATTTTTATTGAAGCTTACTGGGGATTTTTTTGGAATAAAGTTTCCCTCTAAAAGTTAGGTCTTAAATAGCTACTTTTGGTCAACATCACTTGTTAAATACTTCTGTTTTCATTTTTTAAAGTGCATTCTTTATTAGATTGTAAATCTTCCTTTAAATGTCTCAAGTTTCAGAGCCTTTCTGTGCATCAAGAATGTTGGTATTGTGGCATTAATTTTTGATTTATCAGAGTATTGCAAATAATAGGAATGTCTATCATGTTTTCTTCTAGTCATATTTTTGAATTATTTTTATTACATTCTAAAAATAATCCTACTAGAATCTTATATATTACATGCTCTTTCATTTCATAACACAAATATCTTTGAAAAGTAGACTTCATAACTTCTTTACAGTTGGAGAAACTTAAAAGTCGTGGAAAGAAAGAAGTCTGTAGAATTACTACAAAATGTTGCCAGATACAACTCATGGTCCAGAATCTCTGCTGAATTCTGTCTGATGGTAAGCCTTAAGTCTTCCAGATCTCACAGAAACAGGATCGGGTTTTGATAATTATATTTGGGCTAAGTTTCAAAGTGCCCTCTGAAAGGATATTTTGTGGCTATAAATCCATTTTCAAATGTTTGCTCAAATGAGAAGGGAAAGGAAAGAAGGAGGCTTCAGATGTGCCCGTCTACCCTCTGAGTCCACACTGCTGTCTTCGAGCCAGGTCGGGACCCTCACCCTCTCCCACAGATTACTCTAGATATGGCATGGCTACCATACCACTCTGTCCTCAGCTTCTCTTATCTATTTCCACATGGCATTGAGAGTCTCCACATGGCCTGTGTATCTGTGTATGTGTGTGTGTGTGTATGTGTGTGTGTGTGTATGTAGTATGTATAGTGTGTATGAATGCCATAGGTGTGGGGTGTGCATCTATGTGTGTTGTCTATGTGTGTATATGTGAATACCATGTGTATATGACAGTGTGTATCTGTATGTGTCTATATGTGTGTGTAAATGCCATGTGTGGTAGTATATATCTGTGGTGTGAGTGTATGTGTGTGTGTAAATGCCATGTGTGGTGGTATATATCTGTGGTATGAGTGTATGTGTGTGTGTGTGTGTGTGTGTGTGTGTGTGTGTGTGAATGCCATGTGTGTGGGAGTGCACCCCAAGAAAAGGAATTCAGAATCTCTAGGTTGGAGCTTGAATTATAGTTATAGACTGTGAACACACTAATATAGATGTTAGAAGCTGAACTCAGGCCCGCTGGAAGAGCCCCAAATGCTCTTAACCACTGAGACATCTCTCCAGCACTCCCAGATAGTCTCTGTATAAAGGAACTTGGCATGCACACTGAAAGTTCTCTAAACATGGAAGAGGAGAGAGAGTGCTGCAAGTTCATATATATATACATATATATATGTGTATATATATATGTATATATATATACACACATATATGTGTGTGTGCATATGTACATATACATATATATACATATATGTATATGTATATACATATATATATACATGCTAGAGTTGTGGTAAGGAATATATTTAGTCACTGTGAGCCAGGTAATGCTGGACTGTCAACCCAACTTGTCATCAGAAAGGTGAATGCTCATAGAGGAACCATAACTACTCATTTAGAGCATAGCTGCTGTGGGCTAAATGGGGGAATGTCCCCGCAGGCTCATTCTTGAACACTTGATGCCATGCTGGCAGTTCTGTCTTAGAAGGTGATGGAACATTTAGGAGGTGGAGACTCAAAGAAGGAAGTGAGCCACTGAGCTAGGACACTGAGCCTTATAACCCATTCCTTACTGCTCAATGGAGATGCGAAGAAAGGAGGAGCCCTGGCCACCTAGCAGACTTTACCTACTGCCACCTGACTTTCACCATGCCTTCCCCGTCAAGACAGACTTCATCCTCTCAAACTGTGAACCAAAACAATTATCCCTCCCTTAAGTAGCTCTGTGAGAATGCTGGGTCATAGCAATGAGGAAGATAATTAAGGCACCAGCCAAACGTGGAATTTATTGTGTTAGTATTCCTTTCAAGATTCCCAGTGTGGTGTGGCTGTAATCTTATTAATAGAAAAGCATGCCTGTAGACTTTCCTCTCCTCAGTGCTTCTGTCCCCACAAATGTAAATGAAGTCCCTTTGGCAGGGGACTCTGCATATGTGCATCTTCTCATGTGGACCACGCTGTCACTCACCCAGTCTGCAAACCTAGCAGCTGCAGCCCCAGGTCATCTTTCTGCCCCGTGCGCCAGAGGGATTTTGTTGTTTTGTTTTTTTGTTTTTTTTTTTCTTTGAAGGAGCAGCTATTTTATTCCCAAGTAACCAAAACACACTTAAAGTATGTAAGAAAAAAACTGAAGCCTTTTCTCTCAAGCCTTCAAATGCTTTCAATTAAAACACATTTCCAGACAGAGAGGAAAATTGCCAATGCCTGGATGTGTGCGGTAATTGTGTTCATTTTGAAATGTGATAGATATTAGGTGTTGTGGCAGATTGTGAGATAATATTCATCTCTCCTGTAAAACATGTATTCCCACAAGATGTATGGAAAGTTCTAGATGTTTGGGCTAGACTGTAGCATCTTCTGCCTCCCTCAGACGTCTCCCACTGGGGCTTTTGAGTAGATTTTGAGAATAAGTATTGGTCTTCCTCCTGTTTGGAGATGCCCATGTAATAATGCTGGAGAGCCGAAACCCAGTAATCTACATCATGGCAATGGGCAGAACATGCACCCTCAGGACCAACTTCCTGGGTTGGAAACTGGGTGTTCAATTTGTCCTTTAAAAATGAATAATGTTCCTACACTCCCCTACTTGCATGCTGTAATATCTAAATAAGATTACCAAGATGGGACTTGCAGTGCTCCAAAAATATCTACTTCATCTTTTTTTTTTTAGGAACACAGAAAATCTGGAATACATTATGAAGTGCTAAGTGTTGTCATGAATGGTCATCTTTCAAGTGAGCATACACAGGAAATGGGTCTGTTCATACATCTCCATGGAGACTGTGGGGTTGGCAAGAATACAAATCTCCCATGTGCCATCTCCCCTATAGTATTAGCTTACCAGGGTCCTGGGAAGGGACAAATGGTGGCTGCGGATCAGGTCTGTGCATGTGACAAGGAATGGGCAGTGAGCATCCTGTCACCTCCTGGTCTTCACCTTGGCTTAGTTGGTCCTGCCTCAGGAATAATGCCTTTATCTGTACCCATAATGCCTGGGGACTGGACCTATCAAGACTAGTCTTCTCCCATAGCCATATCCAGGTGACTATGACAAAAGGAAATGTCATGGCCTTTCTTTGTGTGTGTGTGTGTGTGTGTGTGTGTGTGTATGTATGTGTGTATGTGTGTGTATGTGTGTATGTGTATGTGTATGTGTGTATGAGTATGTGTGTGTATGTGTGTATGTGTGTGTATGTAGGTGTGTATGTGTGTATGTGTGTGGGTATGTGTGTATGTGTGTATGTGTATGTGTGTGTATGTGTATGTATGTGTGTATGTGTGTACATGTGTATATGTGTATGTATATGTGTGTATGTGTGTGTATGTGTATGTGTATGTGTATATGTGTATGTGAGTGTGTGTGTATGTGTGTATGTGTGTGTATGTATGTGTGTATGTGTGTAGGTATGTGTGTATGTGTGTGTATGGGTGTGTGTATGTGTGTGGGTATGTGTGTATGTGTGTATGTGTGTGTAGGTGTGTATGTGTGTGTGTATATGTGTATATGTGTGTGTATGTGTATGTGTGTGGGTATGTGTGTGTATGTGTGTATGTATGTGGGTATGTGTGTATGTGTGTGTATGTGTGTGTATGTGTGTATATGTGTGTGTACGTATGTGTGTATGTGTGTATGTGTGTGGGTATGTGTGTATGTGTGTATGTGTGTGTATGTGTGTGTATGTGTATGTATGTATATATGTGTGTGTATGTGTGTATGTGTATGTATATGTGTGTATGTGTATGTATGTGTGTATGTGTGTGTATGTGCATGTATGTATGTGTATGTGTGTATATGTGTGTATGTGTGTATGTGTATGTGTGTGTATGTGTGTGTATGTGTGTATGTGTGTATGTGTGTATGTATGTGTATGTGTGTATATGTGTGTATGTATGTGTATGTGTGTGTATGTGTGTGTGTATGTGTGTGTGTGTGCCTGCTACTGAGACCATTGAGCACATGTACCACATTTTCAATTATGACAGAAATGTCAAAGGCCAGTGGTAGGTCACTAGTAATAAGCTGTGACCCTGAAAGTCAAGTGCTACTACTCTGCTATGGCCATAAGAAAGTTTTCCCCATTAACGCCTTAGAAACACTGTATTTTCTGCTGGGAAAATGGACATCTAAACATATCTTTCCACCTCATACTTTTACACATCCCAAAATGCACCTATGCTTCTTCCTGAGTTCTTCTGCCCTTAAGACACTTGTTACTTAATCCACCATGTGTACTGAGGGGATGAAGACACCTGTTCACTGGCCCAGTGTCCTGAGCCTCTCTTCCTCAGAGACAGAACTCATTCATGTTAGCCAGGTGTGTGAGAGCCCATTCTTCCATCTTCTTCACAGTCATGCACAGCCAATGGGGTGTAAATACATACAGTGCATGAGCGTCCACAGAGCAGAACACCACTGTCCTCCTCTTCATCCATGCCTATAACTGGAGTGGAGACGTGATGGCTCGAGCTAGCTTAGCACTCCCAGAGAGCTTCAGGATGAAGATGGTATGTGGCTGGATAGTCAGAGACTGCCAGCTCTCTAGCACAGTGGTCGCTCTGTTTGAATCAACTCTGATTGCTCTGGGTGGAAGTGAATTTCTGCCTACTGAGGCCACTTCTTATCCTTGAACTTTAGACTTGTCTAACTCTAGCCCTGCAGAGTACAGTCATCCGTACCATCCCAACACTGCCTTCCTCTCACAGCATCGCCATCCCAACACTGCCTGCCTCTCACAGCATCGCCATCCCAACACTGCCTGCCTCTCACAGCATCACCATGCTGCCCTCCCTTCATATCCTATCAAACTCATCAGTCTTCTGGCTTTCTTTAAACAACAAGGAATCATTGAGAGCACAAAGGATGCACCCCCCTGCCCCGCTACTTCCCAGTGTTCACCACTGCCCTTTGAACAAAATCCAAACTCCTTGTGATGGCTGTCAATCGTCTCAGACCCCAGATCTGACAGGACCTCTCTTCTTCCAGGCTCCACTGCTGGTTCCACCCTGCCTTTGTGCTGTCTGCCCATGTATTTATGCACTCCCTTCCCAGAACATCAGGAGACCAATTGTCCTGTCATAGCAGCACAGCTTTTGGTGGCACACTGATTTACATGAGCCCCTCCCCTAGTTGCTAGTCTTCCTCTCAGTTGCATGCATTGGATGCCACTTCATTATCCTTCAACACAACACAGCCTGGAGTTTTGTCTTCATTTCTTGGAGGACACCCAGTGAGAAGGCGTGTGTTGTCCGTTAGGATTAGACTTGTGTGCTAAACACCTAGAAAGCATGTGGCCTTGGCAGGCACTTGATACCCACAGTTTTTTAATAAAGCAATGATTCTTTGTACTGATACAGGAGGGTGGGAAAGAGGTCTATCCCAGTCCCAGAGTGAAAAGGCTCCCCCTTTGGAACTTGTTAAATAATCTGTGGTTCAGATAATGCATCTCCCTGGAGCAGAGAGTGGAGAAGACAGCTCAGCTGGTAAAGAGCTTTGCTTTGCGTGCAGGCAAGAGGATCTCATGTTGATCTCCAGAGCCCTTGTAAAATCTCATGGTGGCCTGTGCTTATATCACAGTGCCAGGAAGAGGGAGACAGTTGGATCTCCCACAGCTTCCTAGCCAATCTACTGTGTGAGCTCTGGCCCAGTTAAAGATCATGTCTCAAAAAAACAAAACAGTGTGCTGGAGGGATGGTTAAGAGCACTGACTGCTCTTGCAGAAGACCTGGGTTTGGGAACATGCACCCACATGATGGCTCCCAGCTTACTGTTTGTTTAGTTCCAGGGGATCTGATATGTTCTCTGATCTCCACTGGTACCATACACATTGCACAGACATACACTAGGCACACACACACACACACACACACACACACACACACACACACACATACTAAGTCAAATAAGTGTTTTTTAAAGGGGAAGAGAATACTTCCAGGCCTCCACATGCTTTTGTACATACAGGTACCTAACACACACGCACATGCACACGCACACGCGCACACACACACACACACACACATCTGCATGAATAAAGCAAAGCTCTAACATCAGGCTGTTGTGGTTTGAATGTGAAATTTTCCCCTGTAAGCTTATATGTTTGAACACTTGATCCCAGCTGGTAACACCACTTTGGAAAACTACGGAACAGGTTGGAGCTGGTGCCAGTGTAGCAAGTGACTCCCTAGGGGCAGGACTTGACATTGACGCCTTGCCTCTATTTCCTGTGCGCTCTCTAGCTCCTGACTGAGAGTACCCAGGTTCCTCCTGTTGCCCCGATGTACTGTGCCCCCTCAGACTGAAAGCCAATGTGTGATCTTGATCTCTTAACTTGGTTAAAACAACAATGAAAATAACTAATACACAGGATACTGAAGATGTAGTCCCTACTCATACCTTCAGTAAACATCCTGCTAGCTCCACTCTGTGTTTCAGCCTTGCTGTAGCAGTCAGCTACTGCCTTAGTAATGCTACGTAACAGCCATTCCTAGAATACTGTTTTGCAAGTTGAGATTCCAGAGGGCTAAGGTATACTTGGCTGGTAACTGGGCTTCACGCTTAGTTTGGAATTAAATAGCTGTCCAACTGAAGGAGTAATCAGGAGATCACTAGTTGGAGCCAGCAACATGGCTGTTTACATGGCTCAAGAGTCCAGCCAAACTGAGTAAATTCATAGCAAGCCTCAGTACACATTCACTGAGGTTCTCCCTCTGTGGCATATTGGACTGCCATGCACAGCTACAGTGAAGTAGCGTGAGCCTGCTGCTCTCTCCTAGGAGCAAACATTTCCAAAGGATAATCCAGCTGACTACACGGACCCACTGGTCCAGATGCTACCTCATCCTGCCCTGTTTCCTTGAAGAGACCTCGCCTTCTTTCCAGTTTTCTTTCACTCAGCACAGAAGACCACCATGGGAAATTGTTCCTATATCTGTAATAATGCTGCAGAGGGAACAGGCCCCAGCCTTGACCTCTCTGGGCTCCTACTCTGAGCCATTCCATTTCTATCACACGTCAGTGTCCTCTCCCTGTGTTATTGATGACTAATGAGCTAAATACTGAAAGTTGCCCTGACAAATCTTGGCATATTTTAGTCAGGGTAACATCTTGCTTAACCACAAAGAGAAAAAGAATTGTTTTAAGACAGGCTTACCTAGGCTAGGCTGAGATCATACTCTTGATGTAGGTGAGAGATGACCTGTAATGATCCTCCCACCTCTGCCTCTCCAGTACTGGGATTTCAGCTGAGTGCCATCATGCCTGGCTTTATGCCATCCTGGCCACTGAACTCATAGTTTCCGGCACAGTAGGTAAGCACTCTTCTCACTGAGCTATGTCCCATCCCAAATAGTTCTTTTTAGAAGCCTGAGAGTAAATACCCCCTAGTTCACTCAACTCTCTAAGTAGAGGAATCTCCTCTAATACCCTGATCACAGTTCAGGGCTTTACAAGCTATCTTGAGGTGAGTGGGCCAGGCTGTCAGTAGTGCATGATTTAACTGTATAAATAAGTGATTAAAGCCTTAATACAAAAGGAAGACTGTCCTTGTGCTCACGGGCCACCAGCGTATCTCTAGCCTCACACCCTGGTGACCGCCCCACTGGAGTCGATACTCTGCCTGCTCCCAGCCACCCTTACCTTCTCAGCCCTACTAGGACACTCTCTACTCTGTGACTTACAGTCCCTGTGAGCCTGGTCTGCTGCTGACACCATGCATGGGAATCTCCCAGACTCCAGGAGAGGGCATGACTGACCACAAGACGGAAGTTCTTTCTGGTCTAGACTTGAAGCATGAGGCACTTTCTAGCAGAAATATGGTGAAGCCAAAATAAATAAAAAAAAGAAAAAGTGGGAAACAGTCAAACAGGCAATTATTTGTAATAGAAAAAAAACTATTGATTTTCCTTTTTTGATACATAGTCTAAATTATCCCTCAAGAGAAGCAGTAATGCATCTTTAAACAGATTTATTGGTTCTAGGAGGGAAAATGTATTATTTAACTTCAACACTATTGGATTTTTCTATTATATTAAGAACAGAAATAGGACAGATGAACAGAAATGAGGCAGAGAAAGTCCTCCGAGGACGACAGTCACTTTGGTTCCCAAAGGGAGATCCCTGGAGCTTCTCACAACAGTTAGGAGTTTGTAAATAAAAGATCATTTTTCCAGCTAATAAATTATAACATGAATTTATAATAAGTACATTTTCCACAAGATTTGATGTTCCTTTGGATGAAGAAATCCAAATTCATCATTAGAAATGACACTCATCTTCAGCAGAATCCTAGGTTTCCTTTGACCCTGAGCCAGGAGCCCCTTCTCTGAGCATGGCATTCCATAGATGCTTTGGACACTTTCTGCTTCCACTGCACTGGTCTCTGAGATCAGAATGCACCAACAGCAGTCATGAAGAAGAAGCATAGGGCAGGTGGATCCATAGGTCCTCTCCCTGTACCTCATGCTAAATATGGGGGCACTCTGGGGACCTTGCATGCCAGGTGTCTTCACCCATAAAGGTAATCATGCTGGATTGTAGTGAGAGGAAGTTACTGAGTGGGATGCATTGCTAAAGTTAGGGTGCTCTGAAAGCCATGAGTATAAATCTCAGGCCACAGCTACATCTGAGCCCCTCTTGCTCATTTTTCACAGTTCTGTAGCTGGGGTGATTGGCTTGACTTTTGCTTTGCTTTATGTATATATGTATTTATTTATTTAGTAATACTAAGGGCTCAATACAGAATATCCTATCAATCCAAAGATCAGAAGTCATTGGGCAACAAGGTAGTTACTAGATGGGTGGGCCTCTTCTCTGTTGCCTACATATTGGCCTGTTCTAATTCCCTGTCTCATGGGTGACTGGATGTTGTCATGTCCACACTTACAGGAGAAACACTTTATGGGGACATGGAAAGGGAACTTTGGATAACAGTATCACCGGAACTGAAACATCTATCCTGAAGGAAAGCTTGTTAAGACTCTGGAATTAAATAACTCACAAGTTTCAGAAAGACCCTGAAACTTACAAGAGTCAGTAAGCCTCTCTCTCATCAAGGTTATATCGGCATGGGCAGACTGCTTGGAGACTTGTCTGGTGAGCCTCTGGGTTACCTTCACTGAGTTATTGCACATACAACTGATGGGCTTTTCATGGGTAAGACTGCCTTGGAGTCATGGGTGAGTGCTCCTGAGAGTAATCCCTTACCCATACTTAGAACTAACCTCAATACATTTATAGAATCACATTTTTATACGAAGGGACAATAATCATTCCTCATTTCCCCAGTGTAGTATTTTGCACACTGCATGTTCCAACAACATCCTGGGTGACAAGGTTCCTTTGTTGGGAGCCATCCCAGGCAAAGGCTTCATAGTAGTCAGTCAGAGAGTCCCAGAGGGGTACTGGTTTTGTTTGGCTGGTAGGTAGGTTGGCTGGTAGGTAGGTTGGCTGGTAGGTAGGTTGGTTGGTAGGTAGGTTGGCTGGTAGATTGGGTGGTTGGGTGGGTGGTTGGTTGGTTAGGTGGGTGGGTGGGTGGGTGGGT
>NW_022196895.1:79637271-79639556 GCF_008632895.1 Mastomys coucha
AGGCAATAAGGTCTCCGGGTTGGAGCAATAAAGTCCCGTTAAGGGCAAATCAAAAGTGATAGTATGGGAAACTCGCAATCTTGCCCCATGTTTGTTGCTCTTAAGGAGCTATTAAAAGCAAAAAAGATAGAATTGAAGAGAGAAACACTAGAAAGATTTCTGTCAGAGGTAGATATCACTGTCCCTTGGTTCCTGGTGTCAGGTCACCTGACATTGCCCAGCTGGGATGAATTAGGGAGAGATCTGGAATTCACCTGGGAGGAAGGAATCATAAAAGGTGGAGTGCGACCAATCTGGAAACTGCTTAGGAGCTGCCTGGAGGATAAAGTGTGTTCTAAAGCAGTAGAGAAGGGACAGGAAGTGTTAGAGCAGCTGAAGGAAGAGAGGTCAGCAAAGTCTGAGAAAGATCAGACTCATGAAGGTGGCTCGGACTCAGAAGGGGAACTTGAGACGCTAGTACAGAAAATGGAGAAGTCCACTATTAGGGTGGAGCCCACAGCCCCAGGGCCGCCTGAATCCTTACCTCCCCACTATAACACTGCCATTTACGGTACTTCTTTTTGTATGGAACTTTGGCAGGAAGCTAAGGGTCAGCTTTGCTTCACTGTGTTTCAAGATGCCCAAGGGC
This sequence comes from Mastomys coucha, assembly GCF_008632895.1. Lineage (NCBI taxonomy): Eukaryota > Metazoa > Chordata > Mammalia > Rodentia > Muridae > Mastomys > Mastomys coucha. Next base: position 79,637,900 of record NW_022196895.1, read on the forward strand.
AAAGGTTTCATGAACCATTGGATTTTAAGTCATAAAGAACTTGGCTGAGTCAGTCCGCACTTATGGTATTAACTGCTGCATTTACTGTTTCCCAGTTAGAGGCTCTTCACAGATATTGCATGACTTCTTCTGATTGGATGAGCACTGTGAGAGCTTGCCTCTCATCAGGTCAATGTTTAGACTGGAAAGCCTTTTTAATAGAATATGCCAATGAACAGGCTGCTGCTAATCAAGCAGCTGGTAATCCTGCCTGGGATTTGGATATGCTTTGGGGACAGGGCAGGTTTGAGCAGCAGCAAATTGGATATCTGCTGCAGGTGTATGAGCAAGTTAATATGCTCACTACAAGAGCATGGAAATCATTGCCTAACAAGGGAGAAGTTGCAGGAAATTTGACTAAAATTATTCAGGGACCCATGGAGCCCTTTGCAAATTTTGTAGCTAGAATGGTAGAAGCAGCTGGAAGGATTTTCGGAGACCCGGATGTGGCCATGCCGCTGATTAAGCAATTAGTTTATGAGCAAAGTACCAAGGAATGCAAGGCTGGCATAACTCCCTACAAACATAAAAGACTTGAAGCTTGGATGAAAGTATGTAGGGAACTGGACGGTCCATTAACTAATGCAGGCCTTGCTACTGCGGTTATGCAGATAACACAAGGTAACAAGCAGAACCCAGGTACATGCTTTCGGTGTGGACAACTGGGACACCTTAAAAGGCAATGTCCCAATAGAGGAAGAACAGCAGGACCATCCAAAACAACCTGGATTGTGTCAAAGTTGTAAAAAGGGAAATCATTGGGCCAATGAATGCAGATCAATGAAAGATATTAATGGACAGCCACTTACTACAGGCTATGGTGGAGCCAGGTCAAAAAATGGGCAGCCGGGCCCTCGCCCGCAGGGTCCACAAATATAGGGGGCGATGGAGAGCAAGCCAGAGGGGAATTGGCCAACCCTGCGGCAACCCAACCACTGTGGAGAGCCACTAAGGGGAGCGCAGGATTGGACCTCTGCTCTGCCACCAGACTTGTATTAACCCCTCAGATGGGCGTTCAGTTAATAGAAACAGATTTCCAAGGTCCACTCCCCAAGGGAACAGTGGGGTTACTAATTGGCCGTTCATCATCAGCATTAAAGGGTTTAGTTATTCATCCTGGTGTCATAGATCCTGATTATACTGGGGTTGTTAAGATTATGATTTCCTCCCCCCAAGGAATTGTTCCCATCTCCCCCAGAGATAGATTAGCTCAGGTTCTAATTCTTCCCAGTTGTCATGAAATGTTTCCATCACAAAATAAAGAATGAGGAAAAGGAGGGTTTGGTTCTATAGGATCAGATGGAGCCTTTGTAAGCCTACACCTGGATCAACGTTCTCTTTTGGAGATAAGAGTGGATGGAAGGAAAATTTTAGGGCTTCTTGATATTGGTGCTGATAGAAGTATTATAGCAAAGAAGGATTGGCCCAAGGGATGGCCTCTTCAAGAGTCCTCTCAAACTCTCCAAGGATTAGGTTATGCAAAACCCCCCACCATGAGTGCAAGAGAATTGCCCTGGGAAGATGCAAAGGGACATTCAGGGAAAATCCAGCCATTTGTACTTGAACTTCCGGTATCATTATGGGGACGAGATCTATTATTAGAAATGGGATTTACATT
>NW_022196895.1:79640661-79641309 GCF_008632895.1 Mastomys coucha
TTAGTAGGACTTTAGAACATGATCCCTCTGCAGTAGCCTTATTAGCCTTGTCAGGTATTCAACAATGTCATCAGTATTTTGGGTGTGTGTCACGGCCTCCCTGTCCGGCAAGAAAGATGTGACCCGGGAACTCTTCCTTTTAGCAGTTTATTTCAGGAACCCTTTAACAATGTTTCTCCCTCCTGCTCCTCCTGCCTGCTTCTCCTACTTCTTGCTTCTCTGCTCCTGCATCTCTCAAGCCGAGCCGTTACTTAAGCTCTGCCTTCCTGCCTCTGGGGAGCTGTTACTTAAGCTCTGCCTTCCGGCCCACCCTTGGCGTTGAGTACTCCTAAGCTTAGCCAATCCCAATGGGCCACGTGGCAAAAGTGGATAGGTTACCAGATGTGGAAGCAACCAATGGCAGCAAGCTTAGCCAAATGAGGGCTTGCTTATGAGACCACTCGCTCTTGGAACGGCTCTCCACAGTTCCCCCTTTTAGTTTTTAAATGAAACAGGCAAGAGTAGAGGTCTGATCTCTGATGCTGAAAACAGGGACATTGTACTGATCCTCACTTACGTGTCATCCTCCCAAAGAGTACCAGACCCATCCAATATCTTTCTCTCAGAGGTGGGGTAGGGGGTACCAACCCGCACGCAATCAGACGTGCT
>NW_022196895.1:79643205-79647588 GCF_008632895.1 Mastomys coucha
AAGAAGGATAATAAAGGATGCTTGGGATAATGATTATCTATTAATCCTGCAAACCCACACTGAAGGATAGCCCAATCATCAATGGTACCACACAAAACTTTAACCTGATAAACAGAATACGGGACAATAATAGTAGCTGGGGATACCCCCCAAAATTGTAAACATTGCTGTACTCCGATCTGTGCCAAATTTGCAACTGCAGTAGGATAATGCTCAATAGATTTTGCTGGAGACACCTTTGGATATATCCATAATAATGAGCCATTCTGCCACAAAATTCCTGTGGGCTGATAATAGGTAGGAAGAATACACAACAAAATGGACTGATTCTCATCCCATCTCTTCAAAAAGGCACCCTGCAATCTCTCTTCAACCTTTTGTAAGGCTTTTCTGGCATCTTCAGTTAACAATCTGGGAGAATCAAGGGCAGAATCCCCTACCAAAATATTATACAAAGGCTTCAATTTATAATTGGGCATTTTTAAATAACAACGTCCCCAATTAATATCACCTAACAACTTTTGAAAATCATTCAATGTTCTCAATTTATCCTTTCTCAATTCTACCTTTTGAGGAATAATCTGCCTACTTTGAACCTTAGCACCCAAATAATTAACAACTTCATCTTTCTGAACTTTCTCAGGGGCTACAAATAATCCTCTTTTCTTTAATAATTTTATTAACTCTATATAAGCCCTATTTAAGTTCTCCTCAGATTTGGCAATTAGCAAGATATCATCCATATAAAGAACGTATCTCACACCTGGACATTGCTTTCTTAATGGGGTAAGAGCCTTACCCACAAATAGTTGACACATGGTGGGACTATTGGCCATTCCTTGAAGTAAAACTACCCACTCATACCTTTGATCTGGTTTCTCATGATTACAAGAAGGAACCGTAAAGGCAAATCTTTCACTATCTTGTTGACATAATGGAATGGAGAAAAAACAATCCTTAATATCAATTACAATTATGGGCCAGGAGGCTGGCAAGGATGACAACAGCAGTAGCCCTCGTTGGACAGGACCCATAATTTGCATTTGTTGGTTAATGGCTCTCAAATCATGCAATAGGCACCATTTTCCTGACTTCTTTTTAATAACAAATATGGGAGTATTCCAAGGGGAGACTGAAGGTTTAATATGCTTCAGGGACAACTGCTCAGCCACCAGGGTTTTTGCAGCAATCAACTTTTCAGAGGAGAGTGGCCACTGAGGAACCCATACTGGCTCCCCTGTCTTCCAAGTAATAGGAATACCTCCCTCAGTGGCCCCTAGGAAAAACCCAACCCCTGTCTAGGCTGTCGTTGCCTTGTTGGAATAGGACTCTTATGCCCTTGGAGGTACTTCCCTAACCCACGGCCAGGAAAGTACCCCATATCTTGTATCATTCTTTGAGCGGAGTCAGAATATTCATTACTCAACTTAAACCACATATCTTTCAACATATCTCTTCCCCATAAGGAAATTGGCAATTCTAACACATAGGGTTGCATAACTCTGGAATGTCCCTCTTTATCTTGCCACTTCAGCTGTCTTGCACTTATATCCGGAGCCTTAGCATAATCAAGGCCTTGTAAGGTCTGAGAGGAAGCCTCTACCAGCCAATCGGTTGTCCAATCCCTTTTTACAATAATGCTTCTATCTGCTCCCGTATCAAGTAGGCCTAGGATAGCTTTTCCTTCTACCTTTAATTCAAGAACTGGCCTTTGATCTAAATCCAGAAACAAGAATGTCAAATCTGTTCCTGTTGAGCCAAACCTTCTCTCCCTCTCTCTTGTGGCTTGGCCGCAAATTTGGCATGCAGACTAGGAAGGATGACTAGCTGGGCAATTCTATCTCCTGGAGAAATGGCTGCAATCCCTCTAGGGGATGCCACCATAATCTTAACCACTCCTGTATAATCTGGATCAATCACACCCGGATGGACTATCAATCCTCTCAGGGCGGAGGATGACCTGACAAGGAGCAAACCTACTGTCCCTGGCTCTAGGGGTCTTTTAAAATCTGTCTCAATTACCTGGACCCCCATCCGGGGAGTCAGTACGAGTCTAATGGTGGAGCGGAGGTCCAATCCCGCTGAGCCTGCAGTGGCTCTCCACGGTCCCTCGGATGACTGAGGGTTGGCCATCTCTCTTGTGCTTGCTCTATATCCTGATTCTCTACTGCCTCATATATTTGTGGGTCCTAGGTACGTGGGCCCCTCTGCCCGTTTTTTGAACGAGCTCCACCATAGCCTTGAGTTAAAGGTTGTCCATTAATATCCTTTACTGACTTATACTCATTTGCCCAGTGGTTCTCCTTTTTACATCTAGGGCAAAGTCCAGGCTGTTTTGGGTGTTGGCTAGTTTCTGCATTCACTGCACTTCCTCTTTCTGGGCATTGCCTTTTTAGATGTCCTAACTTGCCACATTGAAAGCAAGTTCCTGAATTTCCTCTTTTATTCTGAGTAAGCTGCACAACAGCCGCTGCTAGGCCTGCATTGGTCAATGGGCCCCGCAACTCTCTACAAACTTTCATCCAGGCTCCCAACCCTCTGTTTTTGTAGGGAGTGATAGCAGCCCTGCACTCTTTAGTACACTGCTCGTAAACCAGCTGCTTAATCAGAGGCATAGCAGTATCAGGATCACCAAAGATTCTGCCTTGGATATCCTGTCTGTTGATTGGCAAACCTGCCCTGCCCTAATAACATATCTCTGTCCTGGGCACAATTGCCAGCTGTGTGATTTGCAGCAGCTTGCTCACTAGCATACTCAATCAAAAATGCTTTCCAATCCAAATACTGCCCTGGGCTCAGACAAGTGTGAGCCAAACCACTCCAGTCACTTGGCGTCATGCAATGTCTACTAAGAGCCTCCACCTGAGCTGAAGTAAAAGAGGCAGTAATGCCATAAGTACAAACAGATTCAGCCAAGGATTTAATTACTTTTAAATCGAGTGATTCCTCATATCTGTTTCCTTGAGCATCTTGAAAAACTGGGCAGATGAGCTGGAACTCTGACCTTACCGCTCGCCAAACCTCTGAGTAAAAGGAGTGACCTAATCCTCCACTGTTAACTGGATTATATATGGAGGGTGCGCTAATGGCGTGTGGCCTGGAGGGCCTGTGTCAGTCTCTGGCCCCCTTTTCTTCTGCTTCTCCCTAAGGGAGCTTTTCTCTATCCTCTCAATTAGATCTTGTAATTTCTCATCTGTATCAGACCAATCTGTGTCTGAGTTCCCCTTTCCTGATTTCACTAACTGCTCCTCTTTCAGCTGTTCCAGAGCTGTCTGCCCTTCCTCAACTGCCTTACAACATTTCTGATCTTCCAGGCAGCTCCTGACAAGTTTCCACACAGGCCTGACCCCTGCTTTCAACATACCCTGGTCCCAGAAGAGATCTAGATCCTTCCCTAGCTTATCCCAGCATGAAAGGGTGAGGTTCCCAGATACCATGAACCAAGGGGCAGCAATGTCACATTCACTAAGGAACCTCTCCAGTGTACTTTTCTTGATTTCTAAATTTTTTGACAGTAACAGCTCTTGGAGAGCCAGAAAGATTGGGTGCGATTCCGAAATGCCGATGGTTACTTTTTTTACCCTTTTTTTGTTGTTTGACAATAAGAGCTCTTGGAGAGCCAGAAAAATTGATTGCAAAGCGCCCATGTTTGCTTTTGTTACCCTTTTTTTGTTACTTTTTTTTTTATTTTCAGTTCACTATTCTTTATGGCTTCTACTTCCGAGGTCTTTATTGCTCCAACCCAGAGACCTTATTGCCTCTTCACCGAGGACCTTACCATCCCAACTTATCTTGGGAACTTACCAGCTGGCTGCCCTGACTGCAAAAGGTTCTGAGTCTCAAGAGATTTCCCCGTCTGGACCACCAACTGTCATGTCCTCCCTGTCCAGCAAGAAAGACACGACCCGGGAACTCTTCCTTTTAGCAGTTTATTTCAGGAACCTTTTAACAATGTTTCTCCCTCCTGCTTCTCCCTCCTGCTCCTTCTGCCTGCTTCTCCTACTTCTTGTTTCTCTGCTCCTGCCTCTCTCGAGCCATTACTTAAGCTCCGCCTTCCTGCCTCTGGGGAGCCGTAACTTAAGCTCCGCCTTCCGGCACACCCTTGGCCATTGAGTACTCCCAAGCTTAGCCAATCCCAATGGGCCACGTGGCAAAAGTGGATAGGTCACCAGATGCGGAAGCAACCAATGGCAGCAAGCTTAGCCAAACAAGGGCTTGCTTATGAGACCACTCGCTCTTGGAATGGCTCTCCACAGGTGTGAGCCATATATAATTATCACTCCCAATAATGCCAAACAGGTAGAAGTGTTAATTTCTACAATTGATGATTGGACAATTTTGAAATGTTCATATTCAGGAGACTTTGATAATCATTTTCCTAAG
>NW_022196895.1:79647932-79650689 GCF_008632895.1 Mastomys coucha
ATAATTAGGCAATTTACACCAGGATCTCCTCAAATTATTGAGTTGAAAATTGTAATTGAGGTTTTTAGTGAAATGAAGGAGAGCTTTAATTTATTATCTGATTCACAATATGTGGTTAATTTATTGAAAGTTTTAGAGTTGGTAGGAAATATAAAAGTTAATAGCCCAGTAAGCCATTTATTAGGACAATTGCAGGGTTTGATTGAAGAAAGAAAATTTCCCTTTTTTGTGCATTATATTCGGGCACATACTAGATTACCTGGATCTGTTTATGAAGGAAACGATGTGACTGATAAAGCAACCAGGGCTGTGTTTATTTTTATGGCTACTAATATCCAAAGAGCTAAAGATTTTCATGAGCAATTTCATGTTAATGCAAAAACCTTACAAATGAAATTTGCAGTCACTAGGGCAGAAGCAAGAGATATTGTGAAGTCATGTGGCCACTGTGCTCCTTTTATACCTCAACCATCCTTAGGGATTAATCCCCGGGGGCTCTGTCCCCTTCATTTTTGGCAGATGGATGTGACGCACATACCTGAATTTGGAAAACTAAAATATGTGCATGTTTCTGTAGACACTTGCTCTGGAATCATCTTTGCTTCCCCTATGACAGGAGAAAAGGCCAGACATGTTAAAAACCCATTGCTTTGAGGCTTGGGGCACATGGGGAACACCTAAGCAGTTAAAGACAGATAATGGCCGAGCATACACTGCACCTTCTTTTGTGTCCTTTTGTAAACAAATGCATATTGATTTAATCCATGGATTACCCTACAATCCGCAGGGGCAAGGAATAGTGGAAAGAGCTCATAGGACCTTAAAAGAATGCTTATCAAAATAAAAAGGGGGAATAGGCTATGGCCTTACCCTGAGAGAAAAGATATCTATTGCTCTCCTTACTCTTAATTTTTTTCAATTGGATAATGAAGGAAAATCAGCTGCAAAATGGCATGTATCTGCCTTTTCCACTTCTAAAGGTTTTGTGCAATGGAAGGATATTTTGACAGGTTCATGGCATGGCCCGGATCCGGTATTGAGATGGGGGAGAGGATCTGTCTGTGTGTTTCCACAGGACCGCCAAGATCCCATTTGGATTCCTGAACGGTTTGCGAAGAAAAGCACCCCACCTTAAGATGCACCTGCCGAATGCTGAGTGGGGTGAATGGGAGTTGCACGGGTATTTCTCCTATGGCCATGATTGCCAGTGGAGCACTAGGAAATGCCTCACTTGAAAGGAGTTCTAGTGAAATATTTGAAAGTTCAGTTAGATTATTAGCATCAGAAAAAATTATGTCCTTGCTCCAACCCTTGTATAGTTAGTAATACTAGCCTTAGTAAAGGAAACAGGAGTAAGCTAGATTGTAGCCCTCAGAATAGATTCCCCTTTGCTGTGGTTGCCAGGACGCCCAGGTACATTCGCGGTGGTTAGAGCCACAGCTTCTACTATACCCAATCCAGTATTAATGCCCACTTAAAGGGAGGCATTATGGTACTTAACCAAAGGGTGGATCTGGTTCAAGAACAAGTGGATACCCTGTGGCAGATAACACAGTTAGGAACCTCTGCACAGTATCAAAGTCACACTCAGGCTGCTAACTTGTCTAGACAATTGTCAATGTCTCTTACAGGGAATTGGTCTAGAGAAATGGATCATCTGTTGCAGGATCTTCACATAGCCATAGTCCACGTGAATTCCACCAGAGTTGACCTGTCCTTGCTAGTGGATTGACATCCTGGATCTCTCATGCTATGAATCATCTGAAAGAGTGGGCAGGTATTGGAACCGTGGGTGCTTTACTGGTCCTTGTCAGTATATTGGCGTTGTGGTGAGTCTATGCGGGTCCGGCAGCAATGACAGGCTGTTTTGGTAGTGCAAGCATTTGCAGCCCTGGAGGCGAGGCAATCTCCACAGGCTTGGTTAATTATTCTAAATGTTCTTCTTCATGCTCAGGATGTGAGGCTAAGCACTGTACTAGAGATCAGCTTCTAGCGGTCTCTTGGAGAGCACATCTGATTGCATGTGGGTTGATGCCTCAGGTCCCACCTCCAGGAAAAAGGCATAGGACGGGCGTGGCACCAACTTGGCTGCTATGGGTTAGGGTTCTGGCAAATAAATCACCTAAGACAGAAACATGTGCTGAGTGGCTATGTTAACTAAGCACTGTTTGTAGTACAAACTAGATGTACGTGTCCTCAAAGACGGGTTTGATATTTTGCCAAGAGATATTACCATCAGGTTGCAGGGCCATTGCAATGTCCTTCTCATGGTAACTGGAGATCAGACCTCTACTCTTGCCTGTTGCATTTAAAACAAAAAGGGGGAACTGTGGAGAGCCGCAGCTGCCACCCTATATATTGAGCACCTTGTCTTCAGCCAGAGCAGAGAGCATTGTGATAAACAAGCCCTTATTTGGAAAATCTGAGTGCCTCCAGTTTGTGATGCAAGCTGGCGTGATTTCCCGCAGCCTATTATGCTTTGCCACGTAGCCAATGCTGATTGGGACCAGGGAAAGTATTTAACCCGCGAGGGCTGGGGGCTAGGAGAGAAGAGAGAAAGAAGAAGAAATGAACGAATGATTCTGTAATACAAAGTTTCTGAATAAACTGCTTGGTGAAGAGTTCGTGGTTGCCTCCTTATTTCCGCTGGTTGGTGAGGCAGCGACGGTTGGTTGGGTGGTTGGGTGGGTGGGTATTTGGTTAGTTGGTGGTTGGTTGGTTGGTGGTTGGGTGGGTGGTTGGGTGGTTGGGTGATTG
>NW_022196895.1:79651062-79668562 GCF_008632895.1 Mastomys coucha
GGTTGGGTGGGTGGTTGGTTGGTGGTTGGTTGGGTGGTTGGGTGGTTGGTTGGGTGGATGGTTGGTTAGTTGGTTAGGTGGCTGGTTGATTGGTTGGTTGGTTGGTGGTTGGTTGGTTGGTGGTTGGTTGAGTGGTTGGTTGGGTGGTTGAGTGGCTGGTTGGTTGGTTGGTTGGGTGGGTGGGTGGTTGGTTGGTTGACGGTTGGTTGGGTGGTTGATTGGTTGAGTAGATGCTTGTTCAGACTTCCCCAAGAAGTCTGCACCAGGGGATTCTGTCTTTCCTTCTGCCTGGGATAATGTTCTAAATTTTGACAGTCAAGGCAAAGTGCTGGTTCTTAAGACAGTTCTACATTCAAGCTTGAGAACACTGAGGATTAAATACAGAGGTCTTCAGACAATGTCTGAGAGCCATGATCCATCTCAGTACCTGTGGACTAGAAAGTCTCCATTCCTCTATGCAAGCAACAAGAAAAAAGGCAATGTGTCCTGGCACCTAACACCACCAGGACACACTGAGTATTTTCCTTTTGTGGCCATTTGCTAAGACCTGATAGCCTCACACCCTCATTTCCCATGTACCTAGCCATCATCTGTGTGGGGACCAAGGGTCAAGCACATCTACCCGCTGCCACCTACATACCTACACTTGGGAACACTGGCTACTTGACAAGCCATTTCATCACCTGCTTGTCAGGTAAGGAGAGGGAGCCTTCTCCACCCAAAACTGTCCACTAAGTCAAGCCTGTGGAAGCCAGTAGGAATGGTAGCAGTCTATGGATAACAGTATCAACCACATCTCTGTATCTGGTCTGGTCTGAACATGAATGCTTCAACCAGGGGCTGCCAAGGTCTTAACCAAACCTATATAAATAACAGAATGCAGAAAGAGCTATGTCTTTGCTGTGTAATAGCATTGTGCATGCAGGCCCTTCTTTAAAACTCCTGCTAATTCAGGTAGCAGGATGAAGAGTGCCATGTCATAATTAATCCCTCATGTATTGCAAGCAATTTAATGTCAAAATAATCAACAGTAGCTTTTTTTTTTTTTTTACCCTTTTGTGAGTACATAATAAATACTGTCACTTAGTCATGGCAAACATCGGATTTCCATCCTGGTCTTTGAATAATGCTATTGGAGAGGTAAATACCAGATCATACTAGATCTTCCCCATCCCCTCACCCAGGCCCTGCAAACCACACACACCCACTCACTGGTAAAATGACACCCAGATGTCAAAAACAGAAAAGAACTACACTTCATCCTTAGCTGGGTTCTGGTACTGGATTTGTTCTTAGAGTCTATTCACCAAGCAGGGGAAAAGGAAGTGGAAGGACTCTCCACCAAACTTATTTTCCCACCCCCACCCCATCAACTCTATTTATCTCCTCACCCCCACCACCTCTATTTATCACTTTTTTTTTATAGAATAGAGTTTATTTAAGGCATTGGGAGGGGAGTTAAGAGGGTAGCAGAGGCAGAGAAAGGCAGAGAGAAGGAGAGAGTAGAGAAGTAGGGGCCGGCTGTGACCAAGTGGAAAGATGGGGGAAGGGAATGGGGAGAGATGGGGGAAAAGGGGGGAAGAGGCAAGGGAGAGAAAAAGGAGTAAGAGCTATTTATCACTTCTTTATTTCCTAGTGAGTTCCTCAAAGTGGCATTCAGTCACTTTGTTGACATCAAAGTGGGGAAGATATCAATATATAGACACTAGATTCACTTGGTTAAATCTAAGTCAACAGGTATGGTCTAGAATCTACCTCTCTACAATGCCCCCCCCCCCCAATTCTAGGCTGCTTAGAGAAAGTTTAGCTTTGGATAGAATTTCTCCTGCCAAAATCCTGATCACAGGGCCCAGACACAGCTCACTGTCAGTAATTAAAGTACAGATGCTCAATGTGAGAAATGTGTAAAATCTAGACATAGAGGCACCTTACAACAGGTGGGAAGAACAAAACATGACAAGTCTTAAACATATCCTGTGAAAAAAATGTTCAGTCTCAAGAAGGAGCACAGGATCCCTACAGAAGCCTGCATGGGAATCAGTTTTGAGTTATCAGGAACCCAAGTTCCCATGAAATCCCACTAAGCTTTATCTTTTGTTGCCTTTGGTTGTTTTAAAGAGTAAGAGTCTCTCCTTCACCTTATTATGAATGCTTTGTGGATATACAAGATGCTTCCAGCTACCTAAGTGCACAGTGATGGCATCCCCCTTTATGCCTCTGCTGGCTTTTAATCTAACTCATATAGAGTTCCTACTCTACAAAGCTTTATAACATGCAGAGATGAGTCACATACACACACACACATACACACACACACACACACACACACACACACACACACATACACACATTCACACATACACACACAGAGTCATCCTGTTCAGGTCACTGGATGTTATCACTAGAGGCCCATCAGCCATTCCTCATTTCCCCGGTGTACTATTCTGCACATTGCATGTCCCACCAATGTCCTGGGTGACAAGGTTCTCTTTGTTGGAATCCATCCCAAGCACAGGTTTCATAGTAGTTACTCAGAGAGTCCCAGAGGGGTGATAAGTTTGGTTAGCTGGTTGGTTGGTTGGCTGGTTTGTTGGTTGACTGGTTGATTGGTTGTTTATAAGTATGTAATGGTGTCTCTTACCTAAATGGAGTATGTGTGTTTGTGTGTGTATGTTTGTGTGTGTAGTGTGCCTATGGAGTCTATCTGTAGAAGTCAGAGGCCCATGTTACCATCTTCCCTGGTCACTTTAACTTTTAGTGTTTTGAGACAGAGTCTTTTATTAAACCTGGAAAGCACTTAACTGACTAGACTTGCTAGCCAACAAGTCCTGGGGATCCCCCTGTCTCTACTTTTCCTGTGCTCTGACTATAGGCACACAACACAACACACATAACTGGTACGGGGGTCCTGAGATAGAGTTCAGATCCTCAGATTGTAGAGTAAGCACATTACAGATGCAGCCATCTTGCTAGCACCTGTTTCCTAGATCTTAACACAGATATGAGGAGGGTGACAGAGGATGTCCCAGCAGCAGCACTTGAGTTTCTATGACACCTTAATGCTTCTTTGGAATGGTCTAATTAGAACAGCTTGTTAACAGTTAGCTAACCAGTGGAGCCCCAGGATGGAGTGCACTCAGGTGGAAAGAATCCAGCCAGAATGCACTCCAGTAAGATGCTGTTGACAACAGGAAGCCCGAACCCTGCATCTTCCTAGATGCTAAATAGAAGCATCCTGCCCACAGCAGAGGACAGTAGGGCCAACTGGCCATTTTCTTCAGGTCCACTGCCATAGCATTTCCTTATCACCAGAAAGAGGCCTTCCATCCTTGCCTCACTCTGGCTCCCTATGAAGTGGCTTCAGATGTGCAGGGGCACAGACACCCCACTCACCACAAGGCTTGCAAAAGCAGCATCCAGGGCCATGAAATCAATCTCCAGGTTAGACACTTTCTTTAAGATAAACCCATCTCTGTGAAGTGCCTCTCAAAGCCCTCACTTTAGCGGTGGAGGGTCACTGTTTTATGAGCTGGCAGGATCGCCTAAAACCAGAAGCTCCTGGGGGAGACTCTAACACACCAGCCACGGAAGGGAAGACTGTCACAGAAATAAAATGTGGCAGCCAAGTCACTATAAATTTGCACGTACTCAGATGTACACACTATACATCCTGGGGGCCAGGAAAGAAAACCTTTTCCCACTGCATCCTCTGCCCAGGGAAAGGAGACAGCACAGGCACAAACCTCTCTGCCATCAACCCCTTCCCACCAGGCTTAGCAAAGTCTCCGGAGACAGAAGCCATCAAACAGCAGAAGTGGCGGGTCCCTGAATTTTCTGCTCTGGCACAACCAGACTGTTTGCAAGATAACAGAAGATGCAAAGATATTTCACTGGCGTCATTACTTAAGAATGGGATATGACAGCATATATGAAACTGATTAGCATAAATCAACATAATACCCACTTTGCAGTGTTAGTCTTGAAAACTTTCATCTTGAAATAGCAAGAGGTAAAAGACAACGCGTGATCAATGGTCCTGATTTTGCTGGTTGATGCTAAAACTACCTGAGATGGAGCCATGCGCAGCATGGTTGTATCTGCAAAATGTCTGCACAGTATGGCTTCCATCTGGGGGGCCAAACAGAACAGTTATGAAGACTTTCAGGGTCCAAAATGTTTCCACAATTAGGTGATACAGTGAAGTTTTTTTTTTTTTCTGATTTTTTCCAAAACCCAAACCCCTAAGTTCAGACAATTGTATCACACAGGACATAGTCCACAATAAGGAAGAAGCTAGAGAATGTCACAGTGTGTTGTTTTCAATCTTGATGGGTTAGCTCCACACTTCAGGATGGACAAACTTGGACAGATACAGACGCACATGGGCTGCATGGCTTCCAGCAGTGGTGGCTAGTTCCCTCTCTTCTTCTCAAACATTCTCACTCGTTAAAGAGAATCGCCCAATTAATTATTCTCTGAAATGGCATTTTAGCCTCAGGAAGGACAAAGGCTGGGAATGGGAGGGGGGGCATTTCCTTTACCCTGCCAGGGAGTGGCATAGGATTCTGAAGCTCCCTTTGGGCAGTCTCTAGAAAGTGTCTAGTACTCAAGGACCCCCAAAATGAGAGTCTGTGCCAGTGTGCATGTTCGTGGGGAAGGGGTGTGTATGTATGTGCAGACACATGTATGTGTTTGCGCATGTTTGTATGTGAGGGTGTGAAGATATATGTGCAGCTGAGGGTGTATGTAAACATGCAGGGGTTAGAGTTAGGGTTAGGGTAGGAGGGTGAGTGTGGGGGTTGGGGTTGGGGTAGGAGAGTTAGGGTTGGGGCAGGAGGGTGAGTGTGGGGGTTGGGGTTGGAGTTGGGGTAGGAGAGTTAGCGTTGGGGCAGGAGGGTGAGTGTGGGGTTGGGGTTGGGGTTGGGGTAGGAGAGTTAGCGTTGGGGCAAGCATGCATATGCATGGAGAGGTTAGAGTGCAACTTCTTGCCCTTCTGCACAGCTCCAGAGATTGACCTAAATGGAGCAGTGAGCAGAACTAACAAGCAAACTGGGAAAATCTCAGATCAAGTAGTCAGGGCTCTCACATGGAGAAGCCGCCACAGTCCAGAGTTCAACATTTTTATTGTTTATAGTTGAACTCCCGAGGAAGCAGAGTTATTGCATACAAACGAACAGGGAATGGGATTATTGTATATAATTAAGCAAGGAGGAAAGGATATCACACCCAGCTGAACCATGGGAGAGATTTAGCTAAACTCAGTGGGAGAAGCCTGTAGGGAAACAATCTTCAGGCCATGACCACCCGCAAAACAAAAGCTGTGATAGTCATTTTCTGCACACACAGTCCACATTCAAGCTTGGACCGAAGAAGGTTCTACTGTTCTTCTAGCCTCACTCCTAACCCCCGGAGGATTTCTACTCCTTAGGTCTGAGGCCCTGGGGTCTTTTGACATGGTTGTGCCCATGTCAAACATTACAAATTCACTCACTCATGGCTTCCTCAGTACTCACAACCTCTGCCATAGTTTCTCTGAAATAGTTGCTGTTGTCTTAGAGACAGTCTCCTGGAACTCCCTTAGTGATTGAAGCTAGCTGGGCATGAAGCCCCACACAGATTCTCCTCTGTCTCCACCTCTTCAGCTCTGGGATCACAAGCATGTGCCTCCAGACCAGACATGCTTATATAGTTGCCTTAAATCCTGAATGCAAACAAAACGTAAGACCCAAGTGGCTGCCCCGTATTTCCCCAACATGTCTGCCACCCTTAAGATCTAGGACAAGAAACTTCTTGGGTCTGGTTAGGTCTTTGCTTGACACCTGGCAGACATGCCCTCCAGCCTTAGGACCCAAAACTAGCAACCTCCCAGGTTGGGTTAGAACATGTCCCACTGTTTTCTTATAATGGCATCTATGGTTGTTTAGCAACAGTGGAGAATCAAGCTCAGAGGTGTAATACAGTTAATAAGTAATTACTGAATGCCAGCTATGTGTTCAATACTAGAAAGAAAATAATAAGACAATTAAAGACTGTTCACCACTTTCCCACCACTTTTACAATCAGCTTCTTAGAGGGCCACCCTTTGATCAACGGGGAGGGGGCATCAGGGGGGAACTTGCTACCAACCCTGTGCCCAATTACTCATTCTTTCCTCATTGCAAGAAATCATCAACCAATTATTTTGGAACTACATTGATTAAATTGAGCAAAGAGAAGGAGAGCTATGCAAATCGTTTACATATTTTAATTGGATGGCCATTTTTTTTACATTTAATTTAGACTTCAGTCTATTTCAGAGAAAATAAAAACCTGGTAATTCTAAGACAATCAGGTCAGCCTTGAAAAATCCAGCCTCGACCTGCGGCCTTCTCCTACAAAGGCCAGGAAGGGTTGTTGTAGATACTTAGTCACTGGATTTGGCTTGGAATTTCTGATCTTTATACTTTTTGTCACCCTTTCCTTTGAGTAATGCCTCACTAGGAATTTTGGGTGGTCTTGAAACAACAGAGATCCTGCCTCTATGCTTAAATAACTTTTGGAGCATAAGTAGCTTAGGTTCCTGAAGAGCTGTGCGTTTACATCTCCCCAAGGAATTGCTCATCCTCTAGGCAAGGCCTCGGCTATCACAGCAGACACTGTCAAATCACCTCTATGATTCATACAAATTGCTGCATGACACCTGCAGAAACAGGGATTTATAATGGAGAGTTAGAATAATCCAGAGGATGGGATGCATCTTGACTTGATGTGGGTGGGTGTGTAGGCATGCAGGGGTAATTTTCTTACCAGCTATGAGGTAAAAGTAGATTAGTTCTGACACAAGGGCCAGAGACAAAAGTATTTCTTATAAATACCCATCATAATTACTTTAATTATGCAAAAAATAGTTCTTTGTGCGAAGTTTTGGGTTTTGTAAAAAGTGCAAGCACAGGATCGATAATTCATGGGCTATTGGTATGATGTGGGGATAATGAAAATAAATGCACGGACCTCAGGATATGTATGCCAGCTTTATGCATAGAAATAGACTTTTAAAATCCTATTGTGTTTTATGGCTCCACATAAATAACAAAACAACCTCATGACTTGGAAATACGACACGTACATCTAAGACACTCAACAACACAGCCCAGCCTCTTCATTAAATGCCTAAGGATGGATGAATTCATCCCTGTGTGGGAAGATGCAGGAGAAAATGCCTCTGGGTCTTGAATCTGGAGTGCTTGTGACTCATTGGGTGTCCTGCTAAATGCCAATTCTGATTCTGCCACAGTGAGATGGCCCGCCATCTCCGCTTCTGACAAGATTCTGGTGATACTAGATGAATCTTCAGAGCTCCCAGGGCTCCTCTGCAGCTGGAACCTTGATGAAACGACTCAGATGTGGAAGAGAAAACTGCTAATCCTGTCAAGACGTGATATCCAGGAGCTAGGGAGATGGCTCAGTGTAGAATGCGCTTGCAGTGAATAGTGGGCAAGCATGAGGATGTGTGTTCAACTCCTAGAACATACACAAAAGAGTGGGCATGGTGGTGTGACCCTCCCACTAGAGATGGAGACAGAGGAGAGTGGGCATGGTGGTGTGATCCAATCACTACATATGAAGACAGGCTAGAGTGGGCATGTCGGTGTGATTTCCTACTAGATATAGAGACAGGCTGAATGGACATGATAGTGTAGCCCTCCCACTAGAGATGGAGACAGGTTAGCAGAGTTGGTGAGCTGCAGGCTAGTGAGGAAACCTGTCTAAAAGGAAGAGGGTGGGAACACTGGCATATGAGGAATAAGGTCTGAGGTTGTTCTCTGTCCTCTAGGAAACAGCACACCCAGGTACACAATGCATGTGCAGAAGAATATGACATCTGCACACAGATAGTCTATTTAAACAAGTGTGGTCTAAATAAAGCATATAAGCTAGATTTATAATTTCACGGCTTGCCGACTGTTTATGTGACTCAGGACCTAGGTTCTAGGTTGCTTTTCATCCGTCTCTCCATCATCTCTGAGAAGATGTTTCATTCACGTCTAGATGAAAAATGCTAACCCATCAAATGGATACACAATGTATGTACTGAAAATGGCACACCATAGGTCCCCTGGAGCCAAGGTACACTTTCTACAGTTTCAGTGATCTATCACCAACTAAAATCCCAGAACATTACACGGAAAATTCTGGAAACCAGCCATGTATACGCTTTTAATTACCTGCACACGATGAAATCATTCCTATCTCCCTTCATCCCTCTAGGGTATGAGCCATCTTTATCCAGAGTATTTAAAGTATATACACCACCTCCCTGTTTATAACTGCCACCATCTTGGTTATGAGAATAGCGGATAGAGGTTGGGGCCAGCTTTGGGAATTTCTGAGTGTTTCTGTGTGGATAAGGGCATCTACTATATAGTCGTTTACACATTCCAGAAGACTTGGAGACTTCCTCTTCCCCCTTCCTCTAATTTCCCTCTCACCTCCTCTCTCTCATCCTTGCATTCAAGCTCCTTTTGTAAGGAAGGCCATATTTTGAACACATGACATGTTTCTTGACATGACAACGCCTTTCCTAGGGGTGAGAATCTCGTGACCACAAATTTGAGCCCATGCTAGCTCTTCATCTTCCTACACAAAATGAGTTGGTAAGGTATCACTCATAAAGTTCCCCATCCTAGCTTCTTAAACTGGTCAGAAGTATGAATCCACATATTGGAAAGTTGTCCCTGAGACATGACATACATGAAAAGTTTGCAGACAGTCTCTCTCCTAATTCTAACCCTTTACTTCAGAGTGACTTTCATTGAATTTTTCATAAAGAAATTTAAGTGTTAACAGATTTTCTTTCCCATCCCCTGGACTATACAATCCTGAAAATAAAGCTAAGTTTCTAGGTACCAGTTACTAAAGGAATATAATATAAACCATAACTTAATAGTGAATTTATGCAAATGAATATTGATATGAAATTTGGTAAAGGTTTGATAGAATTAGAAAATTGAATGATGCCATAGCCAACTTTGTTAACCTTAGTTGAAGGAAGTATATTTTTATTTAAAACTCTAAAATTTTTCCAACTCATTGGCAAAACTTCATTATTCTTTTAATATTCTCAAGTGTATCCACTTCATAAATCTTTTATTTCCAAAAGTCTTCTCTTTATATTAAAATGCATGAATGCCAGAAAGTTCCAGTTTTATCTTGGTATTGACTTTTATGTTAATGTATATCCTTTTCTTTATTTTCCCCCATTGTTTGTATAAAAAGCACATAATATTGTTTTTCTTTCATTTTGATTAAAATGATATATTTGATTTTTCCAGGGATAAAGTAGCCCACACAAACTAAGGTAAATATACAAATTTGAATCTGCCCAGTAGCTAGATGGACCAGACAAGGAAGAATAGGATGGCTCTGAACCAGCAAGACCTGTATGTCAGCCCTGCCACTCAAATCCACACCTGCTGGGTGCTGTATTGGAGGGAGTTACAACTATTCAACATACATTAGTTAATTAAGGTAGAAGCAGATATACAATGAATTACTTATATTAACTCTTTTTATGATCTACTAATTTACTCAACTTGTAACATATAAAGTCTTAGTTGCATTATCTAAACTTAGCAACCTACATTAGATTTGGACAGTAAGGTGGGCTGACTAATGATCCCAAGGCTCTCTGGTCCTATGATGCTCTGAATGAGTACTAAAAGCATGCTCGTTCCTTGAACAGTTCAAATATAATGTCTAAACTGGCTTTCATTCCCAGAGAACCCTTTGGATTTGGAGAAATCTTACAATGATTTATTGTTGGTGGTGGTAATGATGGTGAGTGTGGGTGTGTTCCTGAGTATGCACATGCGTGTGTTTGTGTGTATGTATGTGTACATGTGCAAAACAAAAGATAATGTCTTTTTTAATTTAAATTGT
Source organism: Mastomys coucha (assembly GCF_008632895.1). Taxonomy (NCBI): domain Eukaryota; kingdom Metazoa; phylum Chordata; class Mammalia; order Rodentia; family Muridae; genus Mastomys; species Mastomys coucha. The sequence goes on from NW_022196895.1 coordinate 79,660,981, forward strand.
TTTATTTATTTATATTCCAAATGTTGCCCCCTTCCCAGTCCAACCTCCAAGAGTTCTTCACCCCATTCCCCCTCTCCTTTGCCTCTGAGAGGGTACTCCTCTACCTACCCACACTCACCCACCCTTTACCCAACCACACCTTACCCCCCCCCACCATCCTTCTTCCTTGGGTCATCAAGTCTCTACAGGATTAGATGCATCCCCCTCCCACTGAGGCCAGACAAGGCAGTCCTCTGCTGCATGTGTGTTGGGGCCACAGACCAGCCCACGTTTGCTCTTTGGTTGGTGACTTCATCTATAGGAGCTCCCAGGGGTCAAGGTAAGTTGACACTGTTGGTCTTCCTGTGGGATTGCCATCCCTTCGAGTCCCTTCAATCCTTCCCCTAACTCTTCCATAGGGGTCCCCAGCCTCAGTCCAATCATTGGCTGTATCTCTTCAGTAACACTCTCTATCCCCTTTCAGACAGTGACTCTCATTGACGTGGAGATTACCAACTGGGCTAGAGTGACTGGTCAGAGACCCTTAAGGATTGCCCTATCTCTGTATCCTCTCATTAGGACTACAAGGTTGTGCCACTATACCTGGCATATTTATGTGGGTACTGGTTATTTAATTCAGCTACTCATTATTAAAGAAATGCATTTTACCTATGGAACCATTTCTTCAGCTCCTTGCAATTTTTTTATAGATTTTTTTTATTGTAGCTATATTTTAAAAAAATCAAGCAATGATCTTCTTACTAAAATTCAGGTATGTGTTGATGCAACTTGATTCTGATCATTTGAAGTCAAAGTTACTGTTCACTAAGATGTTTTCACAGATGTGTGAAAAGAGTTCCTTCTTTGGAGATGTAACCAAGTATTTTATTAGCGAAAGTCAGGTTCACAAACATAAACCAAGGATGAGTGTGCATATCCTGGGTCTTGGGATACTGTAGGAAATAAATGTCCACTCACACACCTCCCTCTCTGTTTCTTTCTCCCTTTCCCTCTTTCCCCTCTCTCTTCTCACCTCACTCTCTAGCTCTCCTCATACATCTGTATGTGTGATGTATGTGTGCATGTACATGTGTGCATATATGTTAAAGTATGTGTGTGCACGTCTATAGGCAGATGCACATGCATGCATGTAAGTTCATGTGAAGGCCTCGGGTATATCTCCTTTGATATCTCCCTTGATATCAAATGATATCTCCTTAATTCTTTTCTACATTACATATTGAAGAATGTCTCCCATTTGAGCCCAGAGCTAACCAGTTTAGCTAGTTTAGGTACCTGACTTGCCCCAAAATCCTGTCTTTGTCTTCTGAAACTGGGATTATGAGTGGGCCATCACACCCACTTGGCATTTATGCAGGTCCTGGGGACCAAGGCACACATAAGAGCTACTTACACTAGAATGGCAAGTGCTTTCTTGGTGACTGAGCCATCTCTTAACTCCTCTTGTTTTGGGGACAGAGTATTGCTGGGTAGCCCTGGCTGGCCTGGTACTCATTACAAAGAATAATCTGACCCTGAACTCACAGCAATTCCCCTGCCTCAGCCTACCAAGCATTGGGACAACAGGCTTGCCCCACAAACCCTGCCCTGCCTTTTGCTGATCTTTATCAGTGTTTGCAGTCCCAGTCCCAAATCAGCAATTAATTACACAAATGAAATTATATCCAAGATTGAAGCAAAGATTCTAGAAGGTAAAAAATAGGCGTGAATATAAATGATGTAGCAGATGGAAAGTGGAGGAAGGGAGAAGAGAGAGGAAAGAGGAGGCACAGCCTTTCTCACACCTCTCCGCTCCCTAAAGCTCTTCTAACCCCTCCTGCAACCCAGTTGGAAGGGAGCTAGGTCACAGCGCATGCTCAGTCTGGTCCAGGCCGCTTCTTCCTGGTGCTCGAGGCGGAGCATCATTTCGAAGATCATGGTTTTCGTGGTACTAAGCTCCATATCTTGAATATGGCTCCTTAGCTAGCTGATGGGATATTTCTTTATTAAACTTCAAGTTTCCAAGGAACTGCCTATTATAAACTTTCACTGAGCTGCCCAAGTTAAGAATGATGACCCAATCTTAGCTTCTAATATGACAGAAGGTACTCTGCTGCAAGGTATGTAGTCAGTTCCGATTTCTTCTCCTTAAAGCCTCGCAGAAGGACACAATGAAGCACCTAGGTGAGCCGCATGCCCATCCATACTGATGTGTAATCACAGCAATGGGGCTGCCATAGACTCGGCCCTTAGGTACCAAGGATTCACTAGGCTTGGCAGAGTAGTTGTCAACAGGATGTTCCTTAAAGTACTTCACAAGAGACTGAGCGTGTTGGCATACACTTTAATACCAGCACTTTGGAGGCAGAGGCAACTGAATTTCTTGAGTTCAAGGCCTACTACTTAGGAGTTCCAGTTCAGCAAGACATGTAAGACCTTGTCTCAATAAACAAGCAAGCAAGCAAATAAACAAACAAACAGTTAATTTTAAAAAAAAAAATAAAGATATAATAAGAAGTCTGGGGTATGGGGCTGGGTGAAGACTCAAGTGGGTAACTTGCTTGCTTCACAGAATGAGATCTTGACTTCAGATCTTCAGCATCCACGTTAAAGGCTGTGTGTGGTTGGCACATGCCTATAACCCCAGAACTGTGGAGGAACAGGTGGATACCTGGAGCTTGCCCGCTCTGGGTTCCGGGGTTTTTATCTCAAGAAATAAAGTGGAGGAGGGGTTGGAGGTATCACTTAATAGGCCTTAGTTCAGTGGCCAGCATCCATTGATCAACTTGAGAGTTGTGTGTGTGTGTATGTGTGTGTGAGTGTGAGTGTGTGTGTGTGTATGTGTGTGTGCTATTAGCTTATGCACAAACAGAAATAGACACACAGTTTAAAGCAATATTAATTTAAAAAAATTAAATAAGGTGAAGAGTAATTGAGGGAGATACCAAAAGATGCTTTATGGTCTCTACATGTAAGTACACACATGTGCATGCACACTTACAAACACATGTTTATGCACATGTGTGCACATGTACATATACACAGAGTACTTCTGTCTGTGGCTATGGAAGGGTTCACTCTCTAAAAGCATACTTGGCCCCTATTTAACTGTAACAGTTGAGGAGAAATGCTTCCTTTGTTTCTGGGCTTGTTTCCCCCACCCCACCCCCCAAAAAGACTTGTGCATCCTCTGTGCCTGGTTGGAATGCTAAGTGGCTTTTCAGAGGCGACATTTGAAATATGTTTTCTTTTGCTTTGTTTTTTTAAGGCACAGTCATTTGTAGGAAGCCACTTTGAAAGAAGGGATATATATAAGATACCAGTTTCCTAATGTCTTGATTTTACCCTGAAAGATGCTCTGGGGAAGGCATACTGCGCAATCTAAAGTGATGGCCAGCATTGGTCACACATCCAGGTGGCCAGCATTGGTCACAAGTCCAGGGGGCAGCCATTGGTCGCATGTCCAGGGGGCAGCCACTGGTCACATGTTCAAGTGGCCAGCATTGGCCACACATCCAAGTGACCAGCATTGGTCACACATCCAGAGGGCAGCCATTCAGCCATTGGTCACATGTCCAGGGGGCAGCCATTGGTCACATGTTCAGGTGGCCAGCATTGGTCACACATCCAGGTGGCCAGCATTGGTCACACATCCAGGTGGCCAGCATTGGTCACACATCCAGAGGGCAGCCATTGCAGCCATTGGTCACATGTCCAGGGGACAGCCATTGGTCACATGCTCATGTGGCCAGCATTGGTCACACATCCAGGTGGCCAGCATTGGTCACACATCCAGGTGGCCAGCACTGGTCACACAGCCAGTTGGCCAGCATTGGTCACATGTTCAGCTGATGCCAATGTGTTTTTCCTGCAGTTTATTCCATTGCCCCTGCATCTACCAGTCAAAACATCAGTACCAGTGGCTGTAAGTTGAAAGGCGATGCTGTAGGGCAGCTGGCTAAAAAGACATTCTTGTGACTTTTCTGTGGGAAACCTGGGGAGCTGCCTGGGCTCCATGTGGAAGCTGTGTGAGTAATAATCAGATGTCATATCAGGGGCGTGTACCGCAAGTTGAGATTCTGAGAGAAAGCCTTGAAGTCAGAATTCCTAGGCAGCTGCTGGATCTTGCTTCCACCACAGAAGAGAGAGTTGTAGGACACATACATATTTACCACTTATAATTATACCCAATAGGGTAGAGTTTTGTCTCAAAGATGTTTAAATAGCAATACAATAAGAATCCATTTATTCAAATAAATTCCATTTTTGAAAGACCCAAGGAAAGAAAAGAAACTATGGAGGGCTAATAAATTAATCAAATATGATTTCAAGATGATAAAACTAAACCTACTGGAATGGGGGTCTGTTTCCATGATTTGTCAATGCACTTTATAAGCTTTTACAAAAAGATAATAACAGAAAAGAAGCCTTACGCTTTGATGCAAAGTAACAGAACATGTTGAAGAAGAAAGTCTCAAATCGCTCTTCCTAAAACTAATAAGTTGGAACAAAGAATGAAAAGAGGAGGGAAATAGATAATTTTAAATTAATGATCTGAGGATGTGTAGCCTTTTAAACATTCACTTTTAAAATTAAAAATAACTAAAACTAAACTTCTAAATAAAATCGATGGATCGATTTGCTATCAATCTTCCTTCACAGCTCCCTGGACTGAGTCATGCTTCCTAATGGATTATGAAGTAGCGAGTCTGTGTGCTACCCATATCTGAATCTACCATGTGCTTTGGTGTTTAATCAGAACTTTGAATGGCATCAGGGTCATGGGACAATTCCATGAAGCTGTCTCCTCTTCAGATGGTCTCTCTTTCCTCACTCACCAGCAACTGGAGGTTTTAGAGTTTTTCTTATTCAAAACTTTATTTTTAAGTTTGAGAAAGTGGATACCGGATTCCCTCTGGTGCCTCTAGAGGTGAATGAGCCATCACCCCACCCAGATCAAATGTCTACCCAGGACAAAGAACCCAGTGAGGACTCCACCATGGTGTAGGATCCACAAAAACTAACTCTTTCAAGGCGTTTGTAACTCACAGGAGCCAGGTGCCTACAGTACAGGTTGAAAGTTTACATTTATTTTCTCTAAGTTTTGAACAGAATTCAAATCCAGCAGTTTCTCATGACAGCAGCGCTGTTATTCTCTGTAGTCTCAGATGCCATGGGACCCTCGTGGAATTCTATTTTGCCATTTTGAGTTTGGTATCTTCTTCAACTTTCAGCATGCTGAAAAAGTCATGTTGAACCCAGACAAATGAGGGTACCCAGGCAGAGTAACCCACAGTTTGGACTCAGAAGGGTGCATTCAGAGGGAAGATTGGCACCATTTATTTTTATCTGGCCATTCCTCCCATGGGTCTGTCAGTTTCTGTCTTTGACCTTGGAGCACAGCCTCTCAGACTCTGCTACTCTTACTTGCCTGACTGAGTTAACTGAGGAGAGGTGAGAAGAGTTAATTGTGCATTTTGGAGGGAATTTCCGCCATTGTCATTTATCAACTCCTGGCTTTGTCTGGGTGACACCGGTGCGTTCACACCACATCAGCACATTCTCTCGGATCTAAACCAGGGCTGAATGGATAACTCTTCACTCTGAAGCCTGAGAGCTGCTGTGCTCCTGTCTCTCTGTGTGCTCAGGTGACTGGAAAATGCATGTGCATCTGGTGGAAGTGTGACAGTCAGACAATGCCACCCTGAACGCTCCACCGTGATTTGCTGCCTGTCCCCTAAAACTCAGAAACCTGGGCACTGGCCAGAAGTACAAACGAAAGAAAGACGCCTTTGTAGCAGTTATGATCTTGCTCTTAGTTGATGCAGGAAATACCAGAAATTTCTAAGAGAAAGAGGCTGTTTCCAGCAGATCTTTTTAGACTAATTTTGCATATCCACATTTGCTTAACCAAGAGACTTAGACAGTTTGAATTAAACATTTGAACTTCCGGGTGCTCATTTGAACCAAAGCCAAACTCTGAACTTTCCAGGTTTCTCTGCCATTAATCAAACTTCTGAAGATCAATGGCACACAATGAATCAAGGATAATAGCCACGATCAATTGGGAAAGTGAGAGGCTTCACCAGAGGTGTGCCAGGACCCAGCAGTGGGATAGCACTCAGGACCCAGCAGTGGGATAGCACTCAGGACCCAGCAGTGGGATAAGGGATAGCACTCAGGACCCGGCGGTGGGATAGGGATAGCACTCAGGACCCGGCGGTGGGATAGGGATAGCACTCAGGACCCAGCAGCGGGATAGCACTCAGGACCCAGCAGTGGGATAGCACTCAGGACCCAGCGGTGGGATAGGGATAGCACTCAGGACCCAGCAGCGGGATAGGGATAGCACTCAGGACCCAGCAGCGGGATAGGGATAGCACTCAGGACCCAGCAGTGGGATAGGGATAGCACTCAGGACCCAGCAGTGGGATGGCACTCAGGGTGGCACTGGCTCACACTGGACTGGTCCTCAGAAAAGCTCACATGGTCTGCCATGGACAAGAAGCCTGGTCCTTGCCGCATCCAAAGCACAGGGCCATGGCTACCACCAAAATTCCATTTACTGCTTTGACAATATATACATCTCAGAGAACCCCAAGGCTTACACATGCGCTCAGTTGCTCCTGCCAAGTAGACCCCTCACCCAGAGAGAAAGCAGCTCACCCAGCCAGAGTTCCCATCAGAGTTGCCAACTGCAACGTACACCTCTTCCCCCTTCACACAAGCCAGGCCGCTTCTGTCCATGAACCGGGGGCCCTTCCTTCTTGTGACTGATTGTCTCCTTACCTCTGTCCTGCTGTGGAGGACAACCCCCGTGACCCTGCGTGGTTTGAGGTGCCCTCTCTGAAGCTACAAGAATGTCATTTCACGAGTCCTCATGATTTCCTTGTCCTGGATTCTGATGTCATGTATTCAGTGGGCCAGGTAGAAGGGAGACTCCATACCCCACAGGGAAACCAAGGGGTGAGGGTGCCAGCGAAGAAATTTTTTAAGACATCAGGTCACTTATGGAGATATTTCAGGAGTAAGATTTGTATAACGAAAGAGAATGTTAGGGGTGAGTTGAATTCACCCTTTCATGAAGTATGTATATGTTTGTATGTGCTGTGTATACACTAGGGACTATGTGTTTTCTCATGGATGAGCCCTGAGTCTGAGCAGGTCTACTGTAGACCCAGACCCCACACAGGTGCACTATGGGGATTCAGATTCACGAGATGTTTGTTACAAGTGTATTGCTCTGAATTCAAGCCAAAGAGGTTTGAGAAGGGGTAACTTTTTAAGACTTATTTTCAAGTGTATGTTTTGAGTGTGTGTGTGTGTGTGTGTGTGTGTGTGTGTGTGTGTGTACATGCATATATGTATGCATGTACATGCAGACATCTTCAAGTGTCCAGAAGAGGGAGTAAAATTGCCCTGGAGCTGGAGCTACAGAGGGTAACAAAGTGCCTGATGTGAACACGGGAAACCAGGCTCTTCATTGCTAAGCCCATTTTTAATGTTTTTGCTACATGTGTGTATTTTTGTATGTACATGTTGGGGCAAGTAGCAGGTGACAAGCTGCACATGTGAAGGTCAAAGGATAACTTTTAAGAGAGAA
>NW_022196895.1:79673562-79693154 GCF_008632895.1 Mastomys coucha
TATTAACCTCAAGGCCATTCTAAGACAAGAAACAAGATGAAAGTGCTCATTCACACCACTTCATTTACCATAGCACCAGACAAAAGCCAATTGGGCAGGAAAGGTAGATGTTAGACTCTGAGCTGACTCAAGAAAGTCATAGGGCACAAAGCTGAATCAGCACAGCACAGATTTTAAAGAGGCAATCAGGAGTCTCAAACTCCTAAGCCAAATCAGAAGTTTTCATTTTGTTTTGTTTTTTTATGACACCTATGGATAGCATATTCAACTTCATAATGTCAAAAACTGATTAAAAAACAATGAAATATATATGTATATAAATATATATTTATATATATCACATCACTTGTAGAGGAACAAAGATAAGAAGCACATTTCAGCTGTTTCCATCAAACAAAACAATGTTACAGGAAAAGGATAACTACATGATAACCATAAGGTGCAGTAGTGGCATGTATATCTCAGTGGTAACCAACAGCTCTCTAATTGGACTTAAGGCCCACTCAATAAGAGGAAACCATGCCTGGTCCTAACTATTCAGTGTTAGTGACATCATGGATATCAAAGGAGAGCCTACAGCCTTTGCCTTGCTAACCCAGCACAATCCTCACAATAATCTACAAGGATTGGTCCTTATTCCCACAGATAATTGTACTTGCTCCCCCTCTTCAAGGAAATTTCTCCTTGCGACACATGGAGACCACTACAGAAAACCACAACCAATTAAAAAGCAGAGTTTTAGAGCCTCATCCACACAGATATATCTACAAAACACTCCTGCACCTAAGGTTCCGGGAACATTGTGAAATACTGTAAGAGCCAGAGAATAAGGGAGTTTGCTATGAGATTGTGTCTCCTAGAAATGTCAGAAGCTGTACCCATGAAGTCTTATCAGCACAACTGCCCAAACATGAGCTGAGCTAGCATGACGCCAATGGACTTGCAAAAGTAGATGGGAAATGTCTGCAAGCCCTGAACCCTATACAAAGAACTATAAGCAACCGAAGGAAACCAGGGGCAGGAGAGGTGGTCTTCCCTGGAAGGAGCACACAGTGTGGTTGTCCAGTGCCGAATAGTCAGCCCTGAAACATACAAGTGACCTTACACAAACTGAACAGGTTATAGATTAAAAATGTATACATATGTCTCTATATAAACATGAATATATACACTTATATATTCATATAATAACAATAAATGAAATAAGAGGCCATGGAACTTGTAGAAGAGTGGGAATGGGCATATGGGAGGGTTTGAAAAGGGGAAAGTGAAGAGAGAAATGTTGTAATTATAACTGAAAAAATAAACAATAAAAAAGTAAAAAAAAAAAGGAAGGAAAACAGCAAACTGATGTATCTCATAAACACCAATGCAAAAATCCCAAGTAAGATATTAATATACATTGTATCATTGAATTGCTGGGCCCCAGTTTAAGCCTGTTGAAAATGAACCAAGTGACCCAGCCATAGGAAGCTCATCTGTGGGCAAAGCTTAGGTGGCTGCCACAGCTCCCCTAGTTACCTTATGTTGGATAATTTTGTGCACCCAGGTTCATGATGTCATCTCTCTACATACTACTCCTTCGCTAAGGAGACCCTCCGCTCTACCAAGGACTCTTGACCAGGAACTCTAGCTGGCTGCCTCAGTGAGGGCCTACCCCACTCTGTTTCTGCTGATTTAAGGGCGTTACCTTTTGTTGCTCTTTCAGTGGCGTCGCTTCAGCAGTCTCTGCTTCCCGTTTCCAGTGCTCAGGTTGATGGTGTTTTCCATCTGTCAGGTGTGTCTCACTATTTGTTCTTTCACGTTGGCTTCCTCTATCCAAAAGCAAATGCATGGCTGTCTGCACAGATCACTCTCCAGACTGCTCAGAACACACCAAATCCAACAACGACTAAGAAGAATTGTACATAACTAACAGGGAGTGCTTGCTTCAGACATTTCTTCTGGTCCTTGATTCTCCTATTTCCAGTACAAACAAGCTACAGCATTTCTAGTCTCCCCAGAGCTCTTCAATCTCTCTTCCATTTTTCTTGTCTATCTTATTTCCAGTGACTCATTCTTAGCTAAAGTTAAACTCAGATGCAAACAAATTATGCTGGAAGATTCTACTTCTGAATCTCAAATCCTGTTACAAAGTTGCAACAATCAGGAGAGTTACAACTGTTACAAGAATAGGACTGTGGATAAACTAGAACAAGACGCCCAGAAGCCAGCCCTTACGTCTAGTAAGGAAGTCAGTGTAGCAATAGTCCATTAACTTTGTACAAGACCACCAACTGAAAAACCTCTCTCTAGTCAGTGATGCTAGACAGTGAGTATCTATGTACAAACATATTTGTTCTCATTTCTACCTCAAGGCTGATGCAAAGGGAACTGTAAAGGGAATCACAACTTCATAAAACATAAAACTATTACAACTCCTCAAAGGAAGTAAAAAAGCAAATCCTTGTGATCTGGTGGAATTTAGACAATGATTACTTAAATCTGACATCAATAACAAACAGTAAGAAGACAAACTTGAGCAATCAGACTTCATCAATTTTTTTCTAAACAATTTACATATCAAATAACACAACAGAGTCAACCCAGAGAATCTGAAAAAAAAATCAAATTATATAATAAACCAGGTTATTTGGAGTATATTTTAAAACTTTTTACAATACAATAATAACAGCCCCAATTTATGACATATATTCCATCCATAAATGTATTTTCTAAGTAACCACTCCAGGAAAATGAGAGCGTATCTACTCAAAGACTAGTGCATAGACAGTGGTAGCAGCCGTTGTTGAAAATAACCCAAGGGTGAAAGGAAGCCAAATATCTTTCAGCTGACCGGCGAGTAAACTAAAGTGGCATGCTTATATCAAGAATACTACTTAACAACTAAAAGGACGCAACTTAAACCTTATACCAGGAAAGAAGGAAGTTATGGAAGATCAAAATTAATTTCTCATTTCTCCATTCATCTTCAGTGTCCAGAACATGCAAATTCATAAGACAAAAGTGTCTGCAGGATTATGGATTTGAGGAGAATCAGCAATAAGAGGGTGTTTGTCATGGGCAGAAGTTTCTTTCAGAGACAACAAAATGCTCTAAAATTAGATTGTGATGACTGCTACACAACTCTGTCATTAAAGTATTGAACTGTGCTTTAAATGGAAAAATGTCACCGTAAATTATATCCTAATTATGCTATTTAAGATGTTTGTAAATGAAAAGAAAGTTGTAAAAACAAGTCCTTCCCCCGATAGTGCAAGTGTTTCTGCAGAATTATCTACGTTACCCACCTCCCCGGTACTTGGCTGGATTTCTGTCCATGGTCTCTACAGAGCTTATTCATAGCATATTCTATAACTTTTCACAATACAATAATAACACCCCAAATTTATAACATATATTTTATCCATACATTTATTTTCTAAATAACCACTTCAGGAAAATGAAAACATACCTATTCAATGACTTCTACGTAGATAGGGGTATCAGCTATTATTCATAATAGCATTCTTCTATGGTGTCTATAACTTTACATAGGTCCTATACAGCAGCTCCAAATAATAAGTATCTATATTAATATAGTTCCAGGTGATGGAAAGAGCTGCTTTGGTGTGCTACAAATACAAAAATCTTAGTGTTTTAATGAGCATGTCCAGTAAAAGGTAAGATTTCAATAGTTAACTTGTTGGGTCTATCCCTTTAGGACCATAACTCATGTTATAGAAATGTCCTCAGCTGTATTTTTTTCTGCAAAAAAATATGCAGTCAAAATGCCTTACAAAAATGTATGTTAAATAAATCTTCTCCGTATGTTGAAAGTTTAAGTGATTTAATAAAAATAGAATCCAACATTTTACAACTTGAACGAGCTTTCAAATGCCACCTTACCAACTCTCATTCTTTGTGTGATGGAACCATCTGACAGTTCAGCCTGAGACAGGCTCACCTCCTACGTCTCTCCAGAGGAACTGCGTGGGCCGTGAGCCTGGCCCTGTAACCCGGCAAGGCCACACAAAAGCTTAATTAATTTTCAGAAAACAAATCGACTTGCATGTTCTAATTAGCCTTCACTTCTTAAACAAACCCAAAACAAACTAGGTGGTATCGTTTTTATGCAAACAAACAGTAAAACCTAATTGCTCCCCACATTGAGATCCCGCCATTATTAGAGTTGTTACTCTTTCTTAACTCTCCACTGCTCGGAATAATAATAACCTGCTAGAACTTTGAAATGAAAATCTTTCCACTTGACAAATGCTGATGTTTTTAAGTATTTCAAAAGCCAATGTCAAACAAGCTGCCTTTTGATTTTCATCTGGGTCTGGGCTGAACATTAGTGAAGTTATCAAGACTTCCCTGGGCCTGAGGTTAGCCCCTCCTCCACAATTCCCCAGTGCTAATCAGTAGGGGGAGCTCTCCTATTATCTAAGTGACCACCAACAAAGCACAGACTCTCCTGGGGACAATGGCGAGGGTTTCATAGATGCACACATTACAACCTGGAAAACATTTTCACAATGATTCCCTCAAAGTTGAAGATGCTCTGCACCGCGAACATTTTTCCTAAAACGACCCTGAAAATTAGTGAGTGTGGAAAAGTTACAGTCCCGTGTGTAAAAGTTACAGGCCCGTAGAACATCATCCCATTGCAAGGAGAATCAAGCGTCTCTCAGTTAGAGCGGAGTGAGCATTCATTGAGTCAGAATTTTAATGGGTACAATGGTCTTCACCATCTCTTTGTTGTGACAGGATGTTTGCAAAGGTTAGAAAAGAGACAAAAATAGATTTCAAATAGATTTCTAAACCTGGAGGGAGATGGCTTTGAGCTCTAAATTACAACGCACACACAGAATGAAGGGGCGTCACAAAGCAGTGGGCTCGAGGCAACAATCTGAGATTTTGTAGTTGTTAAAGGAGCTACCATGTCAAGACAAAGGCTAGGGTATTGGTAAGTGCTCCAGTTAATTCACCAAACCACTATCTCTGTATGATTCTTCATTGGAACTTTTGAGCTGAAGAAACAATGTTCTTAGGGATGCACATAATATATTTCACATGACCTGGAGACCATGAACTGAAGAATACAGCTATCAAAAACCAACAGGGATTCTACAACTCCATGTGCAGCCACCCAATGTCACACTGCAAGCTGCAGGTTCCCCACTTCTTCCTAATAACAGAGTTACCAGTTCTCAGCCCCACTCACAGCTTCTTGAGGAAAACTACAGTTCCCAGGCTTCCCTGAATCTGATGGAAGTTAAGTGACTAAGCTCTGCCCCATGAGATAGGAAGGGAAGCTATCTAAGTGGGTGTAGCACCAAAGAAAGCATGTCAAGTACTTGCTCTTCCATCCTTAGGGTTGAAGGGTGATATGGCTTGAAGCAGCTCACCTGAGGACCGGGACTTGGGTCTGAAAAGAGCAGGACCAAACACATAGCATCTACTGTAAAAACCCTGAAGAGAACCACTGAATATTGACAAGACTGCTTAGTAATAATGTAAGTGAGAGGAAATGACTCAGGTTATACTTACTGATATTTTATTATTATTAATTTTATTTCAGTTGGCTGAATAAGACAGTCACTATAGATGCAGCTAGCCACAGAGCTATGGAGCTCTCAGAAGGATCTAAACTGCTTACCACAATGGCAGCAGCCATAGTAATGCTAGGACTCTACAGATTTATGGGGACACTGTGCCAGACAGTTAGATATGATTTCATTTAGCTCTTCCCTTAGGACCATCCTGGCTATCTGATCAAGGAACAAGGGCTGAAGGCTCAGAGGGCTTAGAGATGGGGTCAACTAAGCATGTCACCTTTGTGTTTCATTTCTAGACCCTCAAAAGAAAATGTGACCATGTTACAAGAAACTGATACCTTTGAAGGGGTCTTCCTGTGTCTAAGACAACACAAAACAAAATCACACACACACTCACATATACACATACACATACACATACACACACACACACACACAAGAGAAAGGGAGAGAGAGAAAGAGAGAGAGAGAGAGAGAAAGAGAGAGAGACTACTCTTCATTCTTGCTACCATATAGCTCTGTGCCTATTGTCTTCTGAAAATTCCCTAATGGCCTATCGATTCCTTTTTAAAAATAAACTGCGGTGAAAGAAAACAAGGCACCTGATTAAATTGGTGGCCAGGTCTGTCACCCCTTGGTCAGCCTGCTTTATCATGGTGATAAAGGCCTTTACCTTCTTCCTGGGATGTCCAGACTACCACACACAGAGCCTGGAGATTCTGACACAGTGACTCAGCATCTTGATTCTGGCTCAGTCACTTCCTCTCCACCACTCTCCAGTTGACACAGCCTCATCCTCCCAGTCCATCTTTCACTGGCCTCCATGTGTATCTCCAAATTTTGTGTGCTTTTTCAAATCGTCAAAACCAGTGAGTCCTCCACCAGCCAGCATGTGTCCACTTCTGGGGCAACAGTGGATGTCTTTGGGAAGAATAAGCAGGTTACTTAGTCTTGTGTTACTGCCCAAGTTCTTATTGAGTGCGTGTGTTCTTCTGGGAAGTTTCCTGTAGGTCTTTACCAAAAAAAGCAAAATTAATTAGCATCCCATAAATATTTGGGCCTGACTTCTTGTTGTGGCTTTTATCTTGGCAGTTTTAAACTGCTAGGTCAGTGATGTTGCAAGCCGAATGCTTCCAACACACCTCTAGCCCAGACAGCTACACGCCACCCTTTTGGGTAACCGCTTTACATGACAACGAAGCCTACAGGGCTGGGTTCACTCAACAAGGGTGCACTGTGAAGTGCCTCCATCACCAGCCAGTAGAGGAAAATACTTGCCACCAGGAAGCACTGCATCTAGATTGGACAAGTGACCTAGGCTAAGCCTCTTCCCTCTCCTTGGCTCCGCCCAATGCTCTGTCACTCCAAACGGAGGAGTTGAGTCAAACCAGCAGACACCACACACTAAAATGTCACAAGGCAAGCACCACTGCCCTCCCGCCCACCCACCAGCAAGCTTTACTTGCTGGAGTCCTTCCATCAACACCTACTGCCTGCATCCATCATCAAGTCTGTGAGGGTAAGCCTCCAAGACCAGATGTGGTGATAGTCTTCTATTGAGAGGAAATCATGACAGCCAAAAGCCCCCGACAGAACTGTGAGATAACCCAGAAACCTGCAGCTAAAGGACACCTCTGAAGGCACCTCGTGACTCTTAAAACTGACAACATTGTGCCCGGGTGCTCGGAGCTCTTTCTCACTTTTACCTCTGTGCCCTGGCAGTGTGATTGTTGTGGTGGGTTGGACACGGCCACTCATATCTGGGATAAGAGCAGTCGTGATTCCTCCCACGAGACCCACACGGGATCAACTCTATCAACCTTCCGTCCTGGAAGGATGGGAGGGGGAAGAGGTAGTCTCAAGGTCCACCTGCCCTCTCCTCCCCCTGATGTTATCCAAGAGGTAAAAACACTTAAAAACGCTGGAGTGGACCTCTGAGGTACTGTAGCTGCTGGTAAGGTATTCTGGGGATACAGTTTTTGAGAGTCATCGTCAGCCTGCTGGAATCAACTGCCTTTGAATTGGGCTCCTGGAAGTACCTGACACGCTTACAAGTAACCTCATTCATAAATTCATCGGCTCACCGTGCTAGATTTGGGTGGAGCTGGATTTTTGTTTGTTTGTTTGTTTGTTTGTTTGTTTTTGTTTTCCTGTCCTTTCTATCTGGGGTGAATAGACATTTCTTTATGTCACACCATTAAAGGTCACATGGCATGCCTCTTGGTTTCCTTAATTGAAATGCACACCTCAATCGGGCACAGCTTGTTTACCTTGTCCAATGGGCAGGGCCCGGCAAGAAGACCAGAGTGGTGGGCAGAAGCACATCATGGATTTGATGACAAGGACTGTGGCACATGGGCCAAGTGGGAAAAATGTTAATTTTCTCAGATGTTCAGTTGTCTTATGAGCTTATAAGAAAAAAAATAGATGTCATTAGCCTATGTATGAATTTCTCACTGCTAAGTTTCTCTAAAAGATTACTTTCATCCATTTGATTTTTAGACATTTTCCCATTGTCCTGTGTTAGGTAAGAGAGATTTGACTATGTTACTATGCCACACAGTTGGAAGCACTTCATATGCTGGAGTGCTGTCCCTTCTTATAATATGCTCTGTACACAGAAATAGATGCACCCAGGTCTGAGCTACAAAGCCAGCTTAAGCTATCCATACTGCTTTTGGTTTACTGGGAGGACACCGAGACACGAGATGGCTATGACTTCCTTTCCATATCAGGGCACTTTTAAGGGAAAGTGTTAACTGTGCTGTGCTAAGAACGCAGCTGCAATTGCCCCATACATGAGAATTCTCTTTCTGCTTTTAATTGTCCCTGTCTCTTCCTCCTCGCTCATGGCCACTGAAGAAATCTGTCATCTATTTACCAATCTTGTTTTCGTATGTACACCAATAAGAACGTTGGTTCTTTAACTAAAGTGTTAATGTTTGAGTGGAAAAGTGTGCAGATGCAGGGCTACCTGGTTCAGCATTTCCCAACACTAAAGGAACCACACCCCTGCACTCAGGTTCTTTTCCTGGATAGAGTTCTTAGAATTGAACGTGTGTTTCTGCACTGTGTGCTAAGCAGAACCTTTGAGGACCACTGTGTGGCCGTGGCTCTCTGTGCAGGGTGGAGTCACTAGTCCCCATGGTGTGACAACTCTCACTGAGAACAGAGCCTCTTCCCCCTCTTCCTCCTTTTTCCAGTCAGATTTGTCACCTCACTTTCTCATTACATTAGTTATTTTCTTCAATACCTTGATAAGACACATGACAAAACAAAGACTCATTTTGGCTCATGATTTAAAGGACCGAGTCTATCCTGGTGAGGAAGGAAGTGGGGAGACTGTGCCACCCATGGTGGTAAGAACTTACAACATGGCTTCCTTACTTCTTGATGAGTCAAAACACAAAGAGCTCAGGCCCAAAGCAGCCAGGCATAACCCTCAGTGCCTGCCCTCCAGTAACCCAAGTTCCTCAATCTAGACTCCACCAACTGAAGGTTCCACAACCTCCTAAAATGGCACCTCTGATCAAGACCCAAGTACTCAAACACAGGTACTTCGCTCTCCTCAACATTTTACATTTAATCTATTATATTCATAAAACAAGACTTTTTTTTTACTTTGCCAAAAATCATCTTAATTGCTCATAGAGTTTTTAAATTCAATATTTGGTATGTAATAAAGTTAAATGAACTTTAGGATAAAGGTAGAAAATATGGAACGTTTTATTCTAAAAGTCTCCCCTCCTTATTGTTCTTAGAGAATTATGAGATTAAAAATAGAGGAAATAGATTCACAATCCTGGAACCATCTACCAAACTAAGTAAGAGAGTATTTCCTAGCCCTCAATGTTTAGATTCTAAAGGTATGCTGAATTATTTGTCTAGTCAGGTAGCATACCCAGTCTTCTAGAGAATTCTAGACCTAGGAATTGTGTCTTAGTTAGGGTTTTACTGCTGTAAACAAACACTAGGAACAAAGCAACTCTTATAAAGGACAACATTTAATTATGGCTGGCTTACAGGTTCAGAGGTTCAGTCCATTATCATCATGGTAGGAAGCATGGCAGTGTCCAGGCAGGGATGGTGCTGGAGGAGCTGAGAATTCTATGTCTTGATCCAAAGGCAGTCAGAAGGAGCTAGGCAGGAGATCTCCCAGGCAGCTAGGAGGAGAGTCTCAAAGCCCACCCCTACAGTGACATCTTCCAACAAGGCCACACCTATTCCAAAAAGGCCACACCCCTCCCTGGGCCAAACCTATTCAAACCACCACACCTACTTACAGTGAATCGCTTTCTTTTTCTTGTCCAGGGAAGCAGAATATGTTAGTGTCAAATCAATTCTGTTCTTTTCAGTTCCACTGGAGAGAGAAGAAAAGCCTGCCTGAAATGCAGAGTCTTTTCCACCAGATCTTCTTAATTACCTTTACAAATATGGCAACTTCTGGCCCACGTATGCCAAGGGTGCATAACTTCAGACTAAAGCAGCTAACCTACTCAAGGCTCGGATAGCTGCTGGACAGCCCAGGCATACTGCATTGAAATTACAGCCAAGACATACTGCAGAACCAAATGCCAGCAAACCAAAGCGAGAACATCCATCAGCCAGAACAGCCTCGCTCAAAATAGAACATAACAACAAAAACTCATTTAGTAGAATTTAAGATTTTATTTAAAGAAGAAATGCTGATTGAAGCAATTGCCTATGTGAAAGGGAAAACTTTACCGTTGACTTTGAATAACTTGAAATAATTTTAACAATTTTTAATATATTGAGTAATCTATTTTCCTCAAATACCAGACATCTTGGCTCAGCTATAGAGGGAAATACAAAAGGCACTTGTGAGGGACCTTGTCAAGCTTGTCAGTCTGAGTCCTAGGTAAACAAGATGAGCAGGGGCTGAAGCAGCCCATCTGTAAGTCAGGACCAGGTATACATGGAGAGAGGAAGATGCAGGATTCTTCTCATGTGAGACTTTTTCTAGAGAACTGCGAACAAAATGCCTAGTTACCTCAGATATGGAAGCAAAGGCAGGCCGAAGGAAGCATTACACTAAATACAACTTGACAAACCAACAAGTTTATTGGAATTAATTGCAGGAGTGTGGATAAGGGGTTACTTAAAAGGGCAGGAATGTCTCAAAGGAATTATCAAAAACCCTACATTAGCCAGACTGACAATTCACAAAAGTAGCATGTCAGGACTTAAAGGCAGCCCAAAAAGTAACAGTCTCCTATCTCTACAGCAATACTTACTGCTTATACAACCTTGGAAAGGAAGAGGCCTTGTAAGTTTTTTAAGTTTCAGGGTATTCCAGAGACGTATGAGTTGCTCATTTCCTATATACTTTCAATTTGGAGGAAATTGCTGCACAACACTGAGTCGGGCTTTTTCTGGAGCATCCTGAAACTATGTCAGGAAAAAAAATGGTGTAGAGTAGTTAAAACTCTACATAGCTGCTGGATTACAGATAGACCCTTAGTGCATGCCTTTAATCCTAAACAATGTAGGTAAGGTTAGTTTGCAGAAGGAAACGGGCATGCTTTTTGAAAGGGATGGTGAATTGGGGAGGGAAGGGCAGTTAAGTCAGTCAGTTCTATTCAGTTGGTTGAACTCAGAAGAGTTGAGTCAATGAGTTGGATCAGTTGAGAGCCAATGCAGTCAAGTTGAGTTTGTGGCAGTTCAGTTCATGGAGTGCAGAGACAGTTTACATAGACAGGTTGCAGAGAGAATAAGCCATACACAGGAGAAGACAGAAGCAGCTAGAGGATGAGAAGAAGCCAGAAGATTGGAATAGATTGCTAGAGTTAGTTTAAAAGCAAGCAGAGCAATTCAGCAGTTTGAATCAGTCAGCTCAGATAGGACTCTAATCCAGAGCAGCTGAGCTAACCAGCCATCCAGAATTCAGAAAGAGCTAGAAAGGGTGAGCTTATTCAGCATTAAGTCTTAGAGGCAACAACTAAAACAGATCAATAAAAGTTACTTTTACAAAATGAGCGATGCAGAAAGGAAACATAAATGAGCCTTACAACATAGGATGCAAAGTAGAGACTTCAAGAGTTAGTTGTGTGTGAAGTTTTAGATAGCACCATTCCAAATCTGAAACACAAAAAGAGAGACAGATTTGTAGTACTCTCAGGGAAACTGCAAGAGGTGACAAGGGTCCCAGTGCATATGCCTTCCCCTGACCATGCCTCAGGTTCTGCACCTGGAATGGCATCTGCTGGTAAGTGACATATGATTCACCTTCACAATGTACATGCGTTCTTCAAGTTTGTACTTGATATTTGACTGTTTTCTGGGGAGATGTATTCTGTTCTTTGTCCATGTTCCAGTTTGCCTCTGCACCATACATGTGCATGTCATGCCCATTTATCCAGAAAAGCACAGTAGCCCAGCAAGGACACAGAAAGAACCCTTGATGTGTCCTCTAGCAGATCATTTGATCTCTGCAGGCCCTAGGAAACAAGAATAGTGAATCAATGCCTCTTTGGCTTTTAAAAAGACAGTGGCCACCTTCCATTGCTGTTGGTTTTGATGTCAAGAGTCCAAGAATACCAGAAACTGTTCTTCTTGCAACTACTTGACATAGGTGAAGCCTTAGCTTAGAATGTGTCTCTTTCAGCGGCACACAAACTCATTTATTTTGCACATTGCCATTTCCACAAAGGATTATTCCTCTTATAGAGAGAGACATAACTCTGAATTCTAGTAGTGTGGAAGGCTTTAGAGAAAACCAAGACAAAACAAAAATGAAACTGTCAGTGGCTGTAGAAAGGCTACGTAGCCTATCAGACAACTGGGTAAATCTCCCCTTACCACACTAAGGCTATGTCCACAGAACTTGTACCTGCAGTTGGGGTGATGCAAGGCAATTCCACTGAGTGCCAGAGTCCCCCATAACCTTAGTAGTAAGGTCCCTGGTTGCCAAAAAATTGATGAAGAGGTCCAGCACTGTGCAGATACTGTGTATTGTACTGTACATGGAAAGATGCTTAGAGACAAATGGGAATTACATAAATATAAGGTGAGCAGAAACTCGTGTTCAAAAAGTGCAACTGCTTCCTTATCGCACCTCCAGGACAGGTAAACAAGCCACTAGAGTGATAAAAGTCTGCTTCCTCTAGTCACATTTTTGTCAACTATTATTGACTTAATCACCATTTTTTTAAGCCAAAATAATCTCAGACAGATCAACCAGTAGGTATCGCTGAGAGTCTGGATTATGGATTTATGATGGTCAGGCCAAGATGCCCTCTATTGAAACAAGAACACTGTAGGTCCCAAGTCTCCTTGCCTTGCCTTCCACGTCTTGAGAGTCCAACAATGATGGCAGGATGGATGGTGTCCCCTTTTCATGACCTACCACACTCACATGATTTAAGGCATGGTTCGGGATGTTGTTGATGATTTATTATATAAAAAATGTAAATGATCCGGACGGCAGATGTTTTATATTTTCTGACCATTCATTTTCAGTGGGGATGTAATTAAAATTTATGAAGTGTATCTGCTGAATTGCATTGGCAATTGATGATCTCCTCCAGGGCTGTCTATCTGCAGATGATGAGTAATTGTAGACAGTGACATGTGGAGACAAGGGCAGGATCTGACGTTCCTGCCAGAGTGAAGCTACCTGCTCATAGGACAGAGTTCCTCTTCTTTAAACCACAACCTTCAACTCCAGCAGGGCATGCTGCCAAGAAAGGGGCCACTGTAGGATCTTGACAAGACCCTGTTGCCCTACTCCTGAAGGACTTTCTTCTCTGTGCTGTGGTCCACATTGCAGATCCAAGAATACAATGGAATCCTAAGAACCCCACAGAACTGATTTTGGAAAATCTCAGTATACGGCTCATCTGATATTGCATAGTCAGGTACCAGGAGAGGTCTAAGATAGAAGGAGGCTGAAAGAGCAGCTGGAGTTCTACACATGTGCATGACATGTTAGTATACTATCTCCAGCTTTCTGTGTCCAGGCACCTGGCCACTGATCCTCTGCATCACCATCACCACCACCATGACTCTCATCACCATTACCACCATCATCTTTATCACCATCACCATCATCACCATCCTTCTCCTCCTCT
The DNA here is from genome assembly GCF_008632895.1 of Mastomys coucha. NCBI lineage: Eukaryota > Metazoa > Chordata > Mammalia > Rodentia > Muridae > Mastomys > Mastomys coucha. Next base: position 79,687,193 of record NW_022196895.1, read on the forward strand.
TCTTCCTCTTCCTCCTCCTCCTCTCTTTCTTCCTTCTCCTTCTCAACATTAAGACAATTCCAGAGCATACACTGCTCTTATATACAGCTTATGCACTCTGAGAAAGCTACATATGGCATGAGAGAAAGAGTTTCTGCTCACCTTATATTCATGTAATTCCCATCTTCCTCCACAGTATTATTCTTGTGGCCATTAGGTAACATCCTACCTATGCTGAGACCATCATTCTCATGCAAAGCTCCAAAATAGCAAGCATTCCTCCAACTTCCCATGTTCTCAACACAAAAGGCCACAAGACACACAGGCCTAAGCTAAGTAGGCAAATGCAGTCTTTAGCATCCACACAGTCTATGGCAACATAAAAACTTGAATTGTGCTTAGTTCTTTTGATCAAGCAACTGCTTACCTAAGATAGACTGCTGATGACAGACCAATGGAACAAGACTACTGAAGTCTAGCTTAGTGACTCAGTGTGTTTCTGAGGGTTACTTAGAGAGCAAGAGCAAGGGCTACTTACAGAAGTGTGATGACCCAAAGGCAATCAAAAGTCCAGCAGGGGTAATAACACACAAAAGTTGCAAAACTGGAGCTCTCTACATGACTTGCAGATGTACCAGTATCTGCTCATATAACTTTGAGGAAGGAGACTTGTAAATTTTGTAAGTTTTATGAACTTTCTGAGACTTGTAAGTTGTTTACTTCCTAAGCCATGCAAGTTTGCTTACTTCCTGGGTGTCAATGAGCTGAGCTCCCTACCAGGATGAAATGCTTCAGTACAGAAGAAATTCTCATGACATGGTGACCACTCCAGCCACCACCAGTCTTCATTGCCTCTTTCTGTTATGAAGCTGCCTTTTCCCAGCATGCATCTCTTCATGTTTCTCTTCTCCTTTGGATGGTTTCATCTCACCCATATGCTGTTACATCAGGTATTATCCAAACTATTGCATGCCAACCTGTTATTAGGATCCCTCTTTGAAGTAGTGCTTAAGACAAGGGAATCAGCAACAATACTGAAACAATGTGTTTGATCAGGACAACAATACTGAAACAATGTGTTTCCACTTGATCAGACCCTGTACTGTGGATATGTCTACGAGGGCGGCCCTCAGAACATTCCCTACTAGGGTGGAATAGTATCCTAATGTGTAAAAATGCCAGGAGTGAGAGATGCAGAACATCAACAGCAATGAAATAAAATTTCTAAGCCAGGACGCAACTCAAAATTATTTAGCACAACCTTAAAAAAAAAAAAAAGAAAGAAAGAAAGAAAGAAAATGTGGCAAGCCAGGGAGTGTCAGACCTGGAAATAGAGTTCAGAAGCCATCACACTGGGTTGCTAGTCAGATTTCTATGTGGGACATAACTTTGTCATGAAACACGAGTCATTTCCCAGCATCTATTCCCTTGGCTCTTCAAAATCCCAAGGAAACAGCAGCTGAAGCAGTGAGCATACCTCAGGCTCTGCCCCAGTGCTGCAGCAGGATGGCACCTGAGTGCTCACCCAAGTCTTGACAGTAGCTCCGTGGCATAGCTGTGCAATCCTTTTGACTCTACAGACACATCATCTAAGGGTCCATTTCAATTTTTTATTTCCTCTCTCCTGCAGCCCTATAATTCCCTTAAAGAAAAACATCCTGATGATTTTAAAGGGGAACAAAAATTTTGGTAAATGGATACTCGCTGCAAACTATTAAATGTCAGACGATGGTTAAGTGAGTTATGGTAGAATGATCTATTATGAGTTAGCTGTAAAATATGAAAAGGCTGACTTCATTGTTTGACCCTAAAATTCTACCTTTACGTATTATTTCAGAGATAAGTAATTAGGAGTATCTATGAGTATTTATTTGTAATTTATGTTGACAGCTCCATCATAGATCACAGAAGATTAAAGACAACTCAGTTATATAAGAGGTCATTTGTTTAAAGTAAAGGTTGGTGAGTTCGTGTAGTATAATATAGCATAGTTCATAAGATTACTTCCTAGAATATTATTATTCATGAAAATCACAAAACAGTTGTAAGAGATTAAGACATTATATTACTAAACACCATGAAGACAGAGAAGTTGCAATGTTTTCATTCAAATTTTCTATGAACAGAAAGAAAGAGCCTGAAAGATAACAGCCAGCATTTATATGAGGAGGTTATTGCTGGCTTTTATTTTCTCATCTTTTTTGTGTTTTTTTTTTTTATTTTCCTAATAATGAATATACATACTCATGTAATGAAGAAAAATAGAGGCAATACAAATGCCTTTTTTGAAAATTATAATACTAAGAATAATACAAAATATTACTTCCATTTAAAATATTCCTCTAAATTGTATTAGTTAATTAATGTATTTATTTAAGTGTGTGTGCATGCGTGTATGTTTGTATGTGTACATGTATGCTACATGGTAGGTATAGAGATAAGAAAACAATTTGTCAGAAACAGCTCTCTTCTTCCTCTGTGTGCTCCAGCTATCAAATTCATGTTATGAACTTTGGCATCTTTGCCTCTCTCTCTCCCTCTCTCTCTCTCTCTCTCTCTCTGTCTCTGTCTCTCTGTCTCTCTGTCTCTCTGTCACTCTCTCTCCAAAATTCTTATTTTTAAGCATTATATTGTAAGGATATATATGCCTCAAAAGAGTACAAGAATATACTTATAATATTTATTGTGCATGATTATTCCTATGGATTGTAATTTTTCACGTTGTTATTTATACCACTATTCCTTCCAAACTTCCTATCAGAAGCATACATCGGGTGCTTGGAGACAACAATAAACAACCATTATAGGATGCAGATGAGTAGAATTTCATCTTCATTGAAACATTAAAATAGAAGGCAGACTGTTGACCTGGGATGGTTAGAAAAGCCTTGAACACTTCTCTTTCTTTAAACTATTTTTAAGCTGCCTCCCACTGCCATGCTGCGTGTCAAACCCGTGCTAAGATGCTCACTGACAACCTGGAGCTTCCTCTCCCCCAGAACTGTCATAATAAAGAGACACTCAAATTTTAGTATTTGGGCGAAACATTTAACATGCAAACATTTGTATTTCTCCTTCAGTTTTCAAAACAACTTTAAATCCCTCATTTCAAAACAGTGTTAAATGATGTCACTCATTAGTTAGCAGGTGGCAGGGAGGAGAGGGAGGGATTCAGGGCTTCCTGTTCTCAGGTAACTGGAAGCACAGACCAGGTGAGAGAGCCTTATACACCAGGCACTTGAAGCATAGCACTGGTGGCCTGGGGTGGCAGGTGTGAGTTGGCCTCCCAGCTCAGGGTGAAAGGTTACCTGAAATCCAACCACACACCTGAATAGGCAGGAAGAGGGCCACCGAGATCAAGTTGCTGATGGGAGCTACAGCCAGAATCCCGCTGTCACTTTTAGGACAGGCTCAAGGGGAGACATACAGCAGCAAGGCCATGGGGGAGGCCACGCACTGAGCAGTGACAGAATAGAAAAGGAACGTGGCATCAATAGCATGAGCCTTCCTCCTGGTTATAACGCTCGACTAAAATAGCAGCTGAAGAGGTGGTGGTGAGAAGAGGCAGTCCAAGGGTCGCTCCAAGAACCAAGCCGCCCTGAGTCCTTCCAGATCTGCCAGGCAAGTGTGAGCGCGGAGAGCCCAGAGGCAGTGTCTGGCACCACAGCCCAGCTGGCAGCAAGTACAGTCCTCATAGGTGGAAGGCGGTTGTCTGGGCTGGAATGCACTTTGTAAACACTGGATGACATCTTTCCTGTCTGGGATTAGCATGTTCCTCAGGGGAACCCAGGTGACAGCAGCAATGACCTCACGGGAATCTTGCTTGTTGTGAAAGGACCTCCCTTCATGGAGATCCCTCTGGTTTGAGTCACCGTGCGTTCCTACGTGTCTTCTCATGTATATATGCTTCCTGTTTTTGACATCTCGCTTACCTAGAACTTTCTGGAAAACAAGAGGATGTTGGTATGAATTAGTAACTTTATGGCTATTCTCCAGTGACTTCTGAATGCAGGTCTGGTGAAAACAGAAGATGCTCCTTCATGATGCTCCTTACTGTAATCTTGACAACTACTAGCTGATAGGTGACAAAGGCAGAATGTGTGTTAATCTATGGGAAGCTCTAAGGTCCTGTCTGGTGAGAGCACCAAATCCCACATACGGGCCCTTCTGGCAACTCCGTACAGGTAGAATGCCTGCCTTCTGCATCCTGGGTTTCACCCCTTCCTGTCCTCTTAGATAGGGAGTTCCCCATGGGAAACCACCCGTGCTTCTTCAGACTTAATGGATTGAGTGACAGAGACACAGGAAGTTAACTGGGATGTGGCTGCAAGCCCACAGGTCTGTCTGCAGGACTGGAAGAGCCTAGCACTCCCTTTCAGCTCAGCCTGCCCTCTTGGAAGGTCTGCTAGCCTTCCACCTACTTCCCCAATCGCCACGGCTGTCTTCTATTCCACAGCCACCTCTTGGTGAGTATGTGACTGTCCCACTGCCAGGCCACAGGGTAACAAAGATGGTGACTGTGAGTATCTGCTGTCTGACAGGAGGCACACACATTCAACCAGAAATGTCAATATGTGTGAAGAGATTTGAGGTTGGAAATGAACCAGAAACTCAGAAAGAAAAAGAAGCTCTGGCTCACTTCCTCCACCATAGCTTCAAACCTTTGTGCATTCTCATTTTTATCATTGGACCGCTTTCTGGGAGGCTTTCCCAAGAGCACCACTAAGTGCTTTCCACATACAACCACACCCAACACACATACGCACTAGGTAGGAGACCAACACCACATCTCCATGCAAAAGAGCCTCAGGTACCAAGGGGCTGACACTGCATGCCAAGCTTTCCAGAAGCCAAGTATGACGGAGGGACATGCTTGTGTCCCCAGTGTCCCCAGGCAGAGGCCAAAAGATCAAGAATTATGGATAAAGAGACTTCAAGGTGGGCTTTGCGGCGTAACACATGGTGTGCTCTTTTTATGGTCTCCGACAAGTTTCTGAGTCATTTGTACATGCTCATGCGAGTGCATGCTGTGTGAGTGCATGCGATGCACACCTGGGCACATACATATTAAGCATGTGCATTCATACGCACACACATACATGTGCACTTGAGCATGCATGCCAACAGACACAATTTATGTCAAACCTGGTCCTAATCCCATAGTGCAGGATGTATGAGGAGCGATGAGTGATGAGGCCAAAGTCCAGCATCTCTGTGGCAGATTCCAAGAACCAGAAAAGCCATAGGCTCTTAGTGGGTAACTAAGAGCCACTGAGCCACTGAGGCAGGCTAATACCTTCCTCCAGTCTACCCATACCCTACCTGCTCCCATCCTGAAATAAATTAGTTCTCAAGGAAGGTCGCAAGGCTTCCGTGGGTAGGCTTCTCCGGCCAACTCCAGCAGAGTGCCTCAAGGCAGGGGGAAGGCGAATGATGCTGGGCCTTGTGAAGTGGGTCCCACGTGAGGACGGTGAGAAGCTAGAAACACAGATCCCATTTGGAACTTCATCTTCTCCAAAGAATGTCAAATTTTGAGTGGAAAGGGGGGATGGGGAGCCCCAAACGTAACACTCTGAAGTCAGTTATTTTTCTCTCTTGACTAATTAAGCTTAACCAGAATGGTGGCCTGTCAAACTGGGGAACCTTTCTGGGGAGAAAAAAGAAGCTTGCTCTCCAGGTGGGTTTCCGACTTTGGCTGGCTCCCACCACAATATACATTTGGCATCCATGACAGCACCGTCAAAAATAATAGCTGGAAAACTCACTGTCTGTCACGACGAAATAATTATGTATGGGGCCTTCCCTTCCTTACACTCGAGATGGATTATATATTTCATTGAGGAAAAATATATGTGGCTTTTTAAAAGAATATAATGTATTGAGGGCACCACTGAGATGAATAGCCAAATAAGGATTTTTTAAAGTTGTGTGACTGTGTGTGTGTGTGTGTGTGTGTGTGTGTGAGAGAGAGAGAGAGAGAGAG
>NW_022196895.1:79693164-79698989 GCF_008632895.1 Mastomys coucha
GAGAGAGAGAGAGAGAGAGAGAGAGAGAGAGAGAAAGAGAGAGAGAGAGAGAGCAAGCTTATGCCTGTGTGCTCCTGAGCATGTGAACTTGTGAACATGTCACTCACAAGGAGGTGGGAGCTGTCATTCCTAAGCTGGTTAATTACAAAATGCATTAATGTTTTATTGTACCCTTATCAGTAATTAATCACCTACTTTGATGTAAAGTTCAACTTTGGAAAAGTACCATGAAATTGTCTCTCAGGTCTGAATGGGGGTTTTAGGAGCAAAGGAAGCCCATGACAAGAATGGGGGTTCACTCTCCTTGGAATCAGGAAGTGGCTGAACCTTCTGTGCACCTTATCCTTGGCAGGCTCATGAAAGCCAAACCAAAGGACACATGGGAGCGGGTGGAGACAAGGCACAGAAAGAGGAAAGGACAGAGAGGCACTGGCAAGAAGAGAGAGCAAGCCGTGTTTCTACAACAGGGGGGGCACGAGTGCTCCTTCTCGGTGGCGTTCTTCAGGTGCAGAGTTTGAATAAAAATGCAAAACAGGACGCTCCCATTCAGTAAATATTATCATTTTTATTCACTCATTAATTAAGTTGCTTAATTGCTGCTGTCAAAAGACTCTTGAGTTTGTGACTGGGGCAGCTGCACTGTTTTGATAGTCGCTGAGGAGAGAGGCAATACTGCTCATGTGGCTTCTCCCAGAAGAAAGCTTGGGAGATGCAGGCACAGAGGACAGAGGGCTCAATATTGGAGGAGAGAAGGCTCTGTGGAGAATGGCCAGTTACCCTTGAATCCTACACCCTGGCGCTCTGTGACGATGACAGATACCCTTCACCTGAACGGTTCCATTTCAGTCATTACTCTGAAAATCTTTTTTATGCAAAATATTTTCCCCATTCCCAACCTAACTGCCCAAGAGCAACTGTGGTGTTCCCAGACTCTGGCCCTGCCAGTTGGCACTGCTATAAACCCCCCTGAGTGTGTTCCAGAAGCATCACCTCTGTGCAGAATGCTCTGGGAGCATCGTCACACTGCAGCAATCACACGGAGCCTGAGCCAGAGGGCTGCTCCGTAAACACAGGCAGAAACAGCAGACAAAGTGTCTTGGTGCTGACATTTGATTAATGTTCTCTGGCCTTTCCACACTCAAATATGCTTTATTTGAAATATTTGAATAACCTTTGAGTGCACCCTTCCTAATTTGTCACCCTATATACACCCCCAAAAACAACAGAGGCAGTCTCAGAGCTGTCATCCGCAGCTCTGCACCCAAGGTACGAGTTATCCAGGATGACTTGTATCCAAGCTACTGGGTAGGCGGGCTCCAAAGCATGTAGACTCTCAGGTCTCTAAGAACGAGATTGCTCTGCTCTGAATGTCTGCCCCTCAAATGCATGTATCACAGCCCTAATGCCTGATTTGATGACACTAGGGTGTAGAACTTGGGGGCAGTGTCCATTGCTGCCATCATAAAACAAAATTCCAAGAACCTCCTGACCCTTTCACCATGTGTGAAAACAATCAGAAGACAAAAACTATGAGTTAGAACCAGGTCATCGGGGCAACCCAGAATTAACCGTGCCTTGATCTTGCCCTTCCCAGAACACTGAGAAAGAAATTCCCTTGTCTTGTTTATAAGCCACTTTGGTCTAGGACACCTTGTGATGCCAGTTCAGATGGGCTAAGAAAGACGGGGGCCATTATAAAACAAACATGGTCTAGTAAATAGAAGTGTCAATGCTCATAAAGATCCCTGCTTCCTAAAGAGTGCGCCACGCCTGAGTATGACATCATGTAACTAAATGCTACAAATGTGTGTGTGTGTGTGTGTGTGTGTGTATGTGTGTGTGTCTGAATCCAACAACCAAAAGTCAATTCAAAATCAAGTGACCAATAATCCAAGGTGTTTCTGACAGTGTTCGCCCTGTTGCATCATGGGATTTCATTTTAGCCTTGGTTCTGAACAGCTACCAGCAGCACTTGGCACTGCTCCTGCCCTCAGGTCACACAAAGCCAATCCCTGCTGCAGCTTGCTTTGTTCACTAACTGTTTTGGTTTTACTTACAGGTATGAATTTGATCCCTAGAACCCCTGTGTAAAAGAAAAAATAGAGTGTGTGATTCACATTTGTGATCTCAGCCCCTCAGGGCTGAGACAAGGTTGAGAAAGGCAAACCTCTGGAATCCACTGCCTGGCCAACCCAGCCTAGGTGTCAAGGGTCAACCAATGAAATATTCTGTCTCAACAAAACAAGGAGGACAGTGCCTGAAGATAACAGCTGAGGTTGATCTTTCCCCAGCACACACACACACACACACACACACACACACACACTCACACACTCATGCACACACATGGGCATGCACATCTGCACAAAGCACTTGCACACACATGTACACACATAGGCACACACAGAGAAGTCCTCAGCAGAATTTATTCTTTCACAATCTTGAAACCAAGGGATCTTTAGAACCATGCCCCATCCAACCCTGTCCAGAATCCCGTCTGAGCTCTTCCAGCATCACTGCTTGACATCAGTCCTGGCTGGACCTGGAATTTCTGGCTCGTCATTCCAGCCTTTACCCCATTGTCATATAACATTGTCCCTGGGCTTCACTTCCTCCTTTTAAAGATACTGAATGTTCTCATATGTAGAATCTAGCCAACAATATGTGCGTAAACAAATGTCCATGTAGGTACAGTATAACACTAAGAAAAAGTACCAGAAAGGCCCAGCATGAGGAGGAACAACTGAGTGAGTGTAGGTTCCAGGCATGCGTATGGAGCAGGGTAGAAAGCCACTTGTTGGCCTAGTTTTAATCCTACCATAGAACGTTTGGTCTGGGCGGTGGATAAGTTCATAAAACATCTGATAGAGAAAGCAGAAAATCCGAAGTGAAGCTCCTCAGCTCCAGAAGGACTCTTCTAACTGTATAGAAGTCCACTGGGGTGTACAGCCTGTGGGTCCGCTTACATTTGGTGTGTGGTGTTTATTTTATTTGCAAGGAATTTTATAATAAAGTTCCCTTTAAAATAAAAAAAAAAAATAAGGATACCAGTCCATATGACTAAAGGCCAGTGCTCAGTCCAGTGTGACTTCATCCTGACCAGTTATATTATCCACACTCAGTTTCAAACAGGAGTTCAGTTGTGGGTACCAGCCAGAGAACTCCATTGCTTCTTTTGGAAGGAACCAAATTCAGACAATAAGAAACCGAGCCACAAGCTTTGCATTTTAAAGGGTCTAGGAAGTCCTGGAGAATGAATTCTACTTAACTTAGTTTAACCCCCGGCTTCCAAAATTTATGATCTAGGCATCTTTTCTCACAGAAACCTTTTCATATCCCAGCGAACACATTTGGGGGAATGTAACTGTTGTGAATAATTAATACTGCATTGCTAGCTCTGAATAACTCTTTGATTTTGAGATTTGCCTCTCTCTGCCTCCTCATCATTAAAATTTTATTTTGTTTATTCTTTAATAGTTTTTTGAAATAGCAGCATATCCCACAAGAACTCCAGAATTCCTCTTTTACTGTGTTACGATTTTAATATGACTGTCTCTTTCTTCAGGTTCTGTATTGAGGAATGAATTAGATACATGATGCACCAAGATGAAGCCTGCGCTTTAATGAGCATTAGCAAGTGCATGCACCTGTGAAATCTTCGTTTAAGTCATTGCAGTCTTGCATATTTATGGGATGCAGCATGTTGGTATCAATTCCATGCATGTGTTCAACGTGTAAAGATCAATTGCCTACTCCACGGCTCCAGGTCAAACAGTTTTAGATTTTTATTAATGCACAGTATTGTGGGATATTTTAGTGTGCTGAGGTGAAATCCTTATTCTGTCAATATACTGGAAGTTCATGTGCTGCTCTCCAGGCATCGGTCCCCACAGAAGCGCTTGGACCCCACTTCCAGTTGCCACAGATTGCTTAGTCTAGAACCTCTGGAGAATATTCATCAAGTGGGGGCTCCTTCCCACCTGTGACTGGTGTGACTCACTTATTAGAATTCTCCCCAGACCCATCTTCCCATGCGTGTTTCAACAACTCATTATTTTTTCTTACTGACTAGTATTCCACCACTGTACGCCTACTCAGACTTTAATTATCTAACCCCGTGTTTAAGGCTATCTGGTTTGGTTCCTTTTTTTTTTTTTTTTTTTTAAATCGACTACAAAGAAAGCTGCTGTGCCCCTTCCTGTATATTGTGTGAACATATTTTTGTTTCTTTTGGATGCAAGTACAATTGCTAGTGCACAGAGTGGAACAGCAGAAACCTGCAGGGGAAGCTGCAGAGACGAATATTTAGGGTGTTTCTAAAGCACTATTTTAAATGCCATTTGCCCCACACAGGGAGCGGCCTTCCAGCTACTTCACAAACATTTGTCCTCAGTGTTCTTCATTACGTTTTTGTAATATTTCTTTTATCTTTTCACCGGGATTTCTATGCCCTCAACAGAATGAGTGACATTAAGAACTACCACTGTGCCCATGTTTTATGTTTTAATTTAAAGTGTGGAGAGCCTTCCATTACAGTTTATTCTTTGGAACTTTTATCCAGAAAGACTGCAGAATTTTATGAATTCTAGGAATGTTGTAGACGTCAAATATGCATCTAAAAGTCAGTGACTCAAACCAAGTATTTTTCAAACAACAATCCTTAAGTTAATGGAGTTAGTCACTGTGTTGCCACATTTTTAATTGGTTTAATGCCATATTATTAGGAAAACACATAGCCATTCTCTAGATACATATCAACATGTTAATGTATAGGAATTTTCTTGATGCACTGATGTTCACATGATCCAAAGAAAATAAACACAGCATTGAACAGCTGGAAATACTGCCACAGTGTGAGACCGTGACTGGACAGAAAGATGCTCCATCTGTCAGAAACTCATCGGAAGTGACGTAGAACCCACACTGTATTGAAGGTTCCAGGTAGCCGGAGGAATTGCAGACGGATCTGCACACAATCACAGGCTGTGGCTTCTCAGTCTACACTGGGAACTCCAGCCTGCAGCCCCCAGGGTATCTAGATCCAACATGGGGAGCCTCTGCTGGGGGAGCTCTGGGGGTACCCTCGGGACTGGCTACAGAACTCCCGAGTCCCCGCCAGCTTCTGCCTGGGAGATGCCAGGGAAACTGGCTTGGGCACCACAGGCATCCAGTCTCGAAACTTATCTATGTTTAGCTTAAGATCTCTCTCTCTCTTTGCTGCCCCTCTCCCACTCCTTCTCCTTCTGTATCTTTCCTGGAATAATAGAACGAAAGTACCTAGCTTTCACGCTTTGCAGCCGGAAGTGGAGCAAAGCCAGCTCTGACTGGTCGCTTTGCAGCCGGAAGTGGAGCAAAGCCAGCTCTGACTGACCAGAGTTTGCTTTCTTCTCTAGAATTTGGAGAATACTGAAATGACACTTTTTTTTTCATTGCATGTCTAAATATTCTTCTTGTATTGCCTGTCTGAAAATTCTTTCCTTTCAACTATTTGATTTCTCTTATTTGCATTTTATAACATTCAGCATACAAATTCTGAACATGCTTTCTCAGATTTATACCAAAGAATGATTTTATAAGAATGTGATTGCAATAATAATATACTTTCTCTTCATTACAGATTCATTGCTACCACATAGAGATGTAATTAACTTTTATATTTTTATTTGTTCTTTTGAGAAGTTCATGCTATGTATTTTGATCATATCCACTCTCTCTCCCAACTCCTCTCAGATCTCCTTTCAGTCCCTACCTATCCAATTTTGCCTCAGCTTTTTTTCCCTACTTGACCTGTCCATATAGTCTTGGATATGTAGCCTACATTCTTT
>NW_022196895.1:79699040-79699289 GCF_008632895.1 Mastomys coucha
TTGCGTGGCTCGTCCATCCATCCACACCACACATCGTAGCCATGCTATTCTAAACTGATGATAAAACCAGCTCCAGGGCGGGCAGGGCGCAAAGCCGGGAACTCGCACAGATCTCATGACCCTGGGCCGGATCTCCCGTCTGGAAGAACGATGGCGTCCTCCAGGGTGACTGTTAGATAAAGCAGCGCCTTCACGCTCTTCGTCCATGAAAGAAGCATTGGTCCAGAAATCAGCAGGAAGGGGGCTAAG
>NW_022196895.1:79699299-79699414 GCF_008632895.1 Mastomys coucha
TGCACTGGTGGTTGCTTTGGCATGTAACCTGGGCTGTCCTGTTTGCGCTTGCGTGGCTCGTCCATCCATCCACACCACACATCGTAGCCATGCTATTCTAAACTGATGATAAAAC
>NW_022196895.1:79699647-79706432 GCF_008632895.1 Mastomys coucha
GTCCAGAAATCAGCAGGAAGGGGGCTAAGAGAAAAGGGAAGCGCCTTTCCCATCTTTTTAAATTTCCCTCACCCCCTTTTCTCTCTGCCTCCCCACACCGCCTCTGCTTCCAGCAGCACCTCGAGGAGGATCCCACACCGACAGAGGCGGTCTCAGTAGTCTACATTATTAAACAAAACAGAGTCTCCCTCTCCCAGCCTCTGTCATTGCCAATAGTCCCTTAGCCAGGAGTGGGACTTCATGTTCACCTGCCCTCTCCAAGCTGGGGTTTTGGTCTGGCTTCTACTTAGTCCAGTCTTGTACATGTCGTCCAGTTGCTGTTGAGCTTACACATGTGACTGCCTCAGTCTCTAGTTTTCTTGTAGTCATCTACCACTTCTAACTTTTATAGTCTTGTCACTCCTCCTTCATAGTGATCTCTGAGTCTTAGGAAAATAGGAGGGTGAAATAGGTGTGTCCTACTTAGGGCTGAGCATTTCAGAGTCTCTTATTCTCCGAGCCTTGACCAGTTGAGGAGCTCTGTGTTGATCTCATCTCCTGCAAGTAGACACCTCTCTGATTAAAGCTGAGAGATACATTAATCTGTGGGTATAATTATAAGCCATTAGCAGTTGGTTTAATTCTATGTAGAATAGTAGTATGGTCTATTACCTGTCTAGCCACAGATTCTTGGAGCAGCAGTGATGCCAGGTATGGGTTTCATCTTGTAGACCAGGACTTAAACCCAAGCTGAACGTGGTTGGATATTCCTATCAGATAGATGCCACTGTGTGGACATCAATGGGTATGTTTTTCCAGGCTAGTCATTATTGTAGCTTCAATGATTCACAGCTGGATCAGATTGATAAGTATGTCCTCTTCCAGGAGTACCCGTAGCATCTTCCCGCACCATGACAGCTACCCAGTGAGGATAAAGCTTCCAGGTCACTACCAGCTGAATCCCCCATTTCTGTACTCAAATATGTGTTGTCTAGAAATAGGATGTTACATGCGAATTCTGAAGGGTATCTATCTAACAGTATTGACTATAGCCTGAAATGTTTTGGGGTCTATGGGACCTTACTGGCCATCGACTTCAAAAAAAGTAATCCATTCATGGCACTGGACTTTTCATTATCCTAGTAGGAGCATCATCTGTCCTCTAAAGGGTAACTTCGTTTTACTTCTTTTTCTTCTTGAGTATGTATGTGCTTTAGGAAGATTCTGCAGCAGTAGACTCTATATATGTATATGTATGTATTTTAGTAAGTTTCTATAGTAACAGGTTTCCTATGTATGTGTTTCTATGTATTTTATAGGAAGCTTCTACAGTAGTCTGTTTCTTATGTGTGCATATGTATGTATTGTAGGAAGATTCTGCAGTCGTTGGTTTCCTATGTGTGCATATGTATGTATTGTAGGAAGATTCTGCAGTAGCCAGTTTCCTACATATGTGCATCTATGTATGTATTTTAGGAAGCTTCTGCAGCCGTAGGTTTTCTAGGACTTTTTGAAAAGCCTAGCATTAGTTATCTGTCCTTCTAGTCTCCTCTATACTGCCCTCCTATTCCCACTCCAACCTACCCTTTCCCCTTTAACCCCTTATAACTCTGTCCTCCCTACCCCTTTGTTATCTATCCCCCCATGAGTTCTTACTAAGTTTGTTAGTAATATGGGTACTGCAAACAAAACACACCTGTGTGGATATCCAAGGCTAGCATCTACACACTGGAGAAAGGCATGTGATGCCTGTGCTTCTGGGCCTGGATTACCTTAATCAGAACTCTTAGGTCCATTCACTAGCCAATTTCACACCTTTCTTCCCTAATCTCTGAATAATAACTACCACGTTGTGTTGTGTAAACCTACCACATTTTCATTACCCACTCATCATGTGATGGACATCTAGGCTGTTTCCATTTTCTAGTTATTATGAATGGACAAGCAATGAATGCAGCGGGGAAGAGATCTTTCTAATAGGATGCAGAGTCTTTGGGGTCTATGCTCACAACTGGTATAACTGGATCTTGTTATAGATCTATTTTGTATTTTGGGGGAATAGAAATACAAAAATCAGTGGCCACTAATTTTTATCGTGGTCACACCAGTTTACACTCCCACCAAGAGTGAATAAAGGCCCCCCTCCCCATATCCATACCAGCATATATTATCTTTTGTTTTTTTTCTTAGCCATTCTGACTGTGGGAAGGTGAAATCTCAAAGCACATTTAATTTGCATTAATTTCTTTCCTCTGCTGGCTAGTTTTCTGTTATCCTTGTTTACAAGCTAGAGCCACTTGGGAAAAGGGACTTTCAACTGAGAAAATACCTCCATGAGATTTGCCTCTACACAGTCTGTAGTGCATTAACAATCACTATGGGTGGGCCCAGCGCACTAAGGGCTGTGCGCTCCTGGGAAGGTACCCCTAGATGGTGTAAGCCATGGCATGGGCAAGCCACAGGAGAAAGACAGTAGAAGTGTTCCTACAGGGCCTCTGTATCAGCTCGTGCCTCTGGGTTCCTGCTCTGGTCTCCTCTGATGATGGGTTGTTATCTGAAGTGTGAGACGAAATAAATCCTTTTCTTCTCAAGTCACTTTTGGTCACGATGTTTTATCACAGCAATAAAAACCTGAACTAATACACCAAGTAGTGAAGGATGGTGAACACTCTTTAATGTGTCTCAGACACTGGCATTTCGTCTTTTGTGAACTCTTTGCTAAGTTCCTGTCCCGCTTCTAGTCATGTGGCTGGTCTCTTGTTTTCTTGAGGTTTGCTTGTTTGCCTTCTTTATAAATTCTGATACTGGCCCTCTGTCAGCTTGTTTTCCCATTCTGTAGGCTGCCTCTTCTTCACCAGAGTGGTGGTGTCTTTGGCTGCACTGAGAATTTTCGTTTCAGAAGGTCCCACGACATGTTGAATTTAATTGCTGCATGAACAGGGTCCTGTTGACTGCTGTTGAGTTCAAGTCTACTCCCTGCTCTGTTCTCCATGACAGCCAGGGCGTCAGATCTTATATGAGCCTTGATCCATTTGGACTTGAGTTTTTCGCTGGTAAAAAAATAAGGATTCACTTTTATTCTTATACATGAAGCTGTCTGGTTTGATAACCACCATTTGCTGAAGATGCTGTCTTTGCTCTAACATGTGGTTTTAGCCTAAAAATTATGAGCCTATAGAACTATGAGTTTCTACGTGGCTCATTAGTTCTATTCCATTGGCCTACATATTTGCTTTCATGCCAGCACCTTGTTGTTTATATTACTGTACTTCCATAGAATACTTGAAATCTGGGATGGTGTTATCTCCAGCAGGATTTTTTTATATTGGAGGTTTTTGTTGTTGTTGTTGAGTTTTTGTTTGTTTGGCTTTTGGTTTTGTTTTCTGAGTTGTTTTGGTTATCCTGAGTTGTTTAAATTTGTACATAAAATTTGAGATTTCTTTTTTCAATAATCTAAAGAATTGCATTAGAATTTTGATGGGTATGATGGTCAGTATGCTTTTGGTAGGATGGCCATTTTCACAATATTAGTTCTAGAATTCTTCCTATCTTCTGCTAGCTTCTTCAATCTCTTTTTTCAGTGTCTTAAATTTTCCTCATTGTACAAGATTTGACTTCCTTGGTTAGAGTTAGTCCGAGATTTTTTGAAGCTCTTATAAATAAGAAGCTCCCTGGGGTAACGGGATATGCATGTTTGCGTGAACAGTTGGGAGGCAGATGCCAGAGGATGTTGAATTTGAAGCCAACTCGTGTTGTATACTGAGACCCTACCTCGAAAAAGGCAAGTACAGGACATAACCCAGCAGAAGAGAACTCATCTCACAGGCCTGAGGCTGAGCAATGCATCTCAGCTCTACACTGGGGACGGCCGGTTTTGTGAAGAGTAAAAGCCTTTTTAGAAAATTTCATGATGAGCTGAGCTTGGTGCCATTGCCGGAATTTTGCAACAGAGCTAAGAGGAGCTGACCACAAAGTTCGAACTATATGCAGAGACTTGTCCTTAGACACAAGGTCAAGTTCCAGGCCTTGATCTGGAGAGGCAGAGGAGTCCACACAGTCTCCACTTAAGAGTTTGCTTTTCCACACCCCAAGTTTTTTGAATGGAAAAAAATTTTAATTTTTCAAGACAATTATCAAGAATTTTAAAAGTCGAGGCAAGTTCACGCACAGCCCTAGGTTAGACAGTGGGATGGATGACTGTATCAAAACAATGGCCTAAGCGATAAGGACTACCTTCCTCACCCCTCCAGGGTTTCACTTGAAATGGTCAGTGCTCTAAGTAGTTGCTACCCTCCTGTTTCCCCACCCCCAACGCTGGGGAAAAACAAAACAAAACTGGAAAACCTTAGGCATCCAGGGGCCATGTTTTGCTTTGTGTTGGATGTGAATTGAAAGGCCTCTCTCAGGTCTGTGGCCTGCTTGGGGGTAGCCTAGAACAGTTTCTTACACAGTAGATAAAACACGATCTCCAGACTCAGTCCAGCTGCCCGGTAGCCGTGTTGGACACGTGTGAGGCCAGACCTCAGCAGCAGGGGTTAGAGGGGTCGCATTTGATGCAGTGGGAAGTGGGGCCGAGCTGGGTTAAGAGGCTTCTTGGCCCCTTGGAGGCCCAGTTCACACTTCCATGCTTGTCTGGGTTGAACGGGAGGTCAGGAGGTGAACCAGAGTTCACCCGGAGTTGACTGATAGCAGGGCTGCGAAGGCGGGGGCATCTAGGCCGAGCCAGAGCCACTGGAGGTTCATCCAGCAATGAGAACGTCCTCATAGCGGTGGCTCGGTGATGGATGGACCCAGCCTGGACTCTGCGTCTGCCCACCCCGGCTGTGCACAGCTGTGGGCAGCCCTTAGCAGATGTGGCTGGTCAGCGTTCCTGGGGCACCAGACCCAGGGCTTAGGGAACAGCAGAGGTGCAAGGGCTGAACTTGGGGTGGCTAAAGCCTGGCTGATCTGTTGATGACCAGGCAAGACAGGTGGTGTAGCTGTGGTCTCCACGCTCAGAGAGGCTTCTGGCTTCCTGGGAGGCAGAGGCCACTTCTGCCCTGACCGCCTTCAGGCCTGTTGCTAAGCACATGATAATGACTAAGCTAGGAATCTTACAGGGAGAGACAAACTGATATTCACTTAGAAAGAGCATTTATATACAGTTGTTGAGCTGATCCCCTGAGGGGGGGGGGAGCAAAAAGAACAACAAAAACTGTCACCAAAGAACAACAAGAAAAAAACCGTTGAAAGTTCAAGTTGAAGAGGACCTTGGTTTCAAGGCAGAGATAGCTTCTGCCGCACACTGCTTTGGAAGGGATTTAAAAGTGGGTAACAGCGGGGTTTTCTTACACATTCTTAGTGCAAACTCTGTGCGAAGGCCTGCCTCCCTAACCCCGCCCCTACCCCTCCCAGCAAACTACAAATCACTCAGACAGTTGTCTGGAAATATTCTGCATCGTTGTGATTTGAGACGGTTTAACACGACTGCTTTCTTGTTTGCTACTATTTTCCCAGACAGAAAAGGTGACTCCAGACCAGGACTTTGACTGGGCTTGGTTTTGGGTAGTTCTGACCCTGTTGATCTTGGGCAAGCTTCCTGGGCCCACAGCAATCAGTTCTGCAGGCTGTATTCTGCTACTAGAACTGAATGTAAGGCAAAGGATAGAGTTCATGCCTCCTATCAAAGGGCCATGTATGCTGGAGGGGTAGCGCTGAGAGCCTGGGGTGTTGCCCCAGGCATCATTTGAGCCCTCCCTGTCTTCACCCAGCCAGGGCAACAGCTGCAAATGTCATTCCCCGAGAAGTGTCCTGGAGAGCTAAGAAAGATGAGGCCAGTGAATAGCAGGCGACTCTTTCTCTTGGCAGGGAACCAGCGGGTGCCTCCCCTGCACAGCTGCACTGCTGATGTGCAGTCTGAGTCACCTTTGAGATGCCTCCCCAAGCAAAAGGATGCAGCTTTGGGCATTCCAACGGTCTCAGGCACTCCCTGAAGCTCAAAGACTTTCAAACAACCTTACTCACATGGAATGGTTGGACCGGATATTCTTCCAGAGGAAGAACTTCATTGTCTCAATAGACACAGCATTTGGCTTTTAAGTGATAAAAGTATGTAATAGTAAAAACAAAAATATCAGTGCGCATTGATAAGAAAATGATTCAGGGATTGATGTCTGAGAAATAAAGAATTTCTGTTTTTTTTTTTTTTTTTTTTTTTTAGCCAGTTGGAGTTTTTTTTTTCTCTTTTCTTTTTTTAATTTTGAAAGCATGAGTTTTCTTTTTATGGTCTGTTTATCTGGAGAGGGGGTCTTGATAAAAAACTCAGGCTGGCCTTGAACTTAAGATCCTCCTACCAACCAAATGCTTGAACTTCAGAAGAGGACCACTACTGATTAAAAAGAAAAAAGAAAAAAGAACAAGCATTCTGTGCAGAGAGAGAGCGTTTCCTGTATCCCTCCCAAGGAAATTATATTTTGGTTCACTGACTCCATCAACAATTTTTTGAGCAAGTGTTAAGTGCCAAAAAGAGATATAAAGGTATAAAGTTAATAACTACCAGGAATTAGTTGAACCAATGAAATGGATAATAAACTAAAGCAGGAGAGTGTAAGGGTATAATATCATCAGCAGTGGAAATGACCAAGGAGGACATCCAAAGAAAAGCATGGACATTGTGTAATCAGAACAAAATTACACATGCACAGTACCATCTCTACCGCTTCAATGTACAAAACACAACATGGATCGCTCTTAGGTGGACAGGAAATGTGTGTGTGTTTGTGTGTGCGTGTGTGTGTGTGTGTGTGTGTGTGTGTATAAGCTTATAT
>NW_022196895.1:79706442-79709729 GCF_008632895.1 Mastomys coucha
TACATACATACATATATATATATATATATATGCCTCACTTTGCTTATAACTTTAAAAGAAATTTAAAAGTTTGTCAAACATCTAACATAAAACTTTGTAAATCCCACCCACTTATGGACATTTAAGAAACACATAAGATCTTTATAAAACATAAGAGGATAGGTTTACTCCACAACATAATTCAAGTTTAGAAAGTCTGCTGACAAAATTTATTATATGAATTGCCAAAGAGAAGTGGTATACAAGCATTTCATCAGCCGCCAGGAAGAATCCCAGAATTCAACAGCTGGTTCTGACTTTAGTAATATATAATATATTAAGATACCTTAGGCGTCTGGACCAGGAGGATCGCTCAGGTGGTAACGTGCATACCAGCACAAACACAAACACCTGAGTGTGGATTTCTATAACTCATGTAAAAGCTGGTGGTCACCACGCCTCATTAGTCCCAGCACTGGGTGGGGCAGAGACAGAATCCCTGGAGTTCACTGTCTAGCTGAGGTGATCCATTCCATCCATATTCAGCGAGAAAACCTGCCTTAGAAAAAAAAAAAAAGGTGGTGGCACACGCCTTTAATCCCAGCACTTGGGAGGCAGAGAAAGGTGGATTTCTGAGTTCGAGGCCAGCCTGGTCTACAGAGTGAGTTCCAGGACAGCCAAGGCTACACAGAGAAACCCTGTCTTGAAAAACAATAAATAAATAAATAAATAAATAAATAAATAAATAAGAATAAAAAAATAATAATAAAGGTGAGTAGTCAAGGATGTCAACCTTGAGCCTGTAGATTCACGCACAGCCCACATACACACACTTGAACAGCCAAGTAAGTACACACACACACACACACACATTCATGTACACACACTCAAAGACATGAGAAAATTTCTGGACAATCTGAGGAAAAGTCTTTAAAAACCAATAACAAATGTTTTAGGCTAAAGGTTGAAAAACCAAGTGTTCCAGAGAAGTCAAGACTGTGTCAGGAAGGAGAAAATTCATCATTCCCCCTCAGGATCACTTTGGAATATCAGATGAGTGATCCTGGCTTGGTTACTTTTCTGTTGCTGTTGTGAGACACCAAGACCAAAAGCAGCTGAAGAAGAGTTTATTTGGACTTACAGTTTCAGAGGAACAGTCCACAAAGGCAGGGCAAGCATGGTAGCCAGGGCCAGAGCAGGAAGCTAAGAGATCACATCTGCTGTTACAAACAGGAAGCAGAAAGACAACTGGAAGTTGAGAAAAGGGACAAACTCTTAATGCCCACGCCCAGTGACATACTTTTGCAGCAAGGCTGTACCATCTTCCTGAACAGCACCACCAGCTAGGGGCCACGTGCTCAAATATATGAGCCTATGAGAGACACGTCTCATTCATGCTACCATATATTCAGAGTACAATTATTTAAAAGTAAATTACCATCAGTTAGAGATATTTTTAAATATAATTTTTTGTAATCAAGATTCTTCAGTCAAATGACTAAGGCAAGTTAAAATAGTATGGACTAGAAAAAAACAAACTAGAAAATAAATAGAAATCAAAGCTTATTTGTTAACGTCAATAAGAGAGTGCTACACTGCAAAGAGTGGTTTTCAGGAATGAGTTCTAGGACAAATAGATATTTACAAGGGGGATTAGCATACACAACCCTTGCCTCACCACACATCACACAAATTAGCTTAGAATGAACCACTATGTTGTAAAACTCCTTGAAGAAACATAGAAAGACATATCTGTGACTTTGAGACAAAGGTTTCTTGGATAAACAAAGCACAAAGAATCAAAGAAAAAACTGACAAGCTAAACTCAAAATCTTTTCACTTCCAATTATGGCGATAATAAAATAAGGCAAGCCACACACTTGGGAGAAAACATTCACAGAACTTATGTCCTGAAAAGGATTTGGATGCAGCAGAGTGTATTAGAGATTCTGTATAGTGATCCACACCTGTCCTTGGCAAGATGAGGTGAACAGGGAGATGGTCTCTTGAGAGAAAGAATGAAGGGAGGGAGTAAGGAAGGGAAGGGAAGGGAAGGGAAGGGAAGGGAAGGGAAGGGAAGTGTGGGATTTACAATTTTTTTAAACTTTTATTGCATTATGATGAGAAAAGTTACATGATTTCAATTTATCTGAATTTGTTAACATTTAAAAATATATTTTAATTAAATAGAATTTAATCACATTCTTGTTTCCCTTTTGTACCACTGCTCCTCCCAGAGACCCCCCCTCAATACCTACAATATCCTTTTTGTCATATTTCTTAAAATTTATAAAACATTATAACAATAAAAATATTATAAAAGTTGTTTCATATAAAACAACAATCAATTTAACAGTCTTATGTAGATGCTCATCTACAGCAATAGTGAAAATACATTTCTCTCAATATAAATTTTAAATAACTCCAAACAAATTAGCTGTATACTTAAAAATGATACATCACTACTAGTATTTTCTTAAATGAACATTAATATATAAAGTCTTTTTGTTTGTTTTGTATTTAGTAGAGTTTAAAATCTTGGGTTTCATTGTAATAAGGCTGTATTTCAATGACCCTCACATCACCAAAGGATTTTACCTCCATCGTAGCTAAGCTGAGAGTTGATAGTTCTGCTGCAACAAGAAATGAATTGTAGGTTCAAGTTTTGGATACAGACTTCCTGCTATGGTCAAAGCTATTTGACTTGAGTGACTTCATTTTCAGCCCACAGAGAACAGGTTACATTCATTTAAGAAATGGTATAGGTATTAAGATGGTCTATCCATAAAGTCATTCGCCAACTGTTTCAATGAACAATGATTCTGCTTGGAGGGAGGCACAGACATTAGGTGAGGGTAAAAATTTGGTTCATTAGCTGTGATAATTTGGGAAAGCATTCATCTCAGAGAAAGAGTAACTTATAAAGTCCTCTTCTTCAAACTTGATACAAGAGTTACAAATGTCAAGCAAAGCATTCAGTTTCACTTTGTTGTTCTCTTACAAGCCACCTCCCTAGTTAATCATCTATGTTTCTTTTGGGTATATAAATACTTTTGAAATATATAAGCTGTTCTGAAAACCATAGTATAGTGTAAAAACATGAAATAAACAATACTACTAATAGAGAGGCTAAGATAAGAGAAGCAAGATTTGAAGACCCTTATGTTGTACACAGGAAGACACGGTCACAAACAAATAAGCCGACAGTGTATATAGATTGTACAATGTTGGACCGATTTTTCCAATTACCAAAGTAGAGAGATCATTGGATGACAATCAACAAATTTCCAATTCCTCATATTATTGGA
>NW_022196895.1:79710237-79715482 GCF_008632895.1 Mastomys coucha
TATCTCTTGCATTCTGTTGGTGATGCTTGCATCTATGGCTCCTGGTTTCTTTCCTAGGTTTTGTATCTTCAGGGTTGTCTCTCTTTCTGATTTCTTTGTTTCTATTTCCAATTTTAGATTCTGGGTGGTTTTGCTCATTTCCTTTACCTGTTTAATTGTGTTTTCCTGTAGTTCTTTAAGAGATTTTTGTGTTTCCTCTTTAAGAGCTTCTAGCTCTTTACCTGTGCTCTCCTGTATTCCTTTGAGGGTGCTATTTATGTCCTTCTTAAGGTCCTGTATCATCATCATGATAAGTGATTTTAGATCTGAATCTTGCATTTCTGGTGTGATGGTGTGTCTAGGACCTGCTATTGTATTTTACCATACACACGTTCCAAAAACTCACCTCTGTGAGAAGACACCTTGAAGTAGGACCCTAAGGATGTGAACCGTTTGTGGTAACCCCATTCTTCTTCCTGCTTTGTGTGGTCCTTGAATGACAGAAACAGAAGGAATGAGTAAGCTGCATAATGAGGGTCACAAGTCAGGGTACAATTTATAATACATCCGTGCATATTAAGTTTCACCAAAGAAAACACATATGTACGGTTGAAATATCAAATAATACAAAGGAGATTCCAGTGCAGAACTGTATTTTAGTGATCACCATCTAGTCCCACTGTAGAGAAAGAAAATGTCAACATATCCACATTTCCTCCCTCTCTTCTTCCCAGTGCCCCTCCAACGCTTGGAGTAAACTTTCAAGATAAGCTTTCTGATAAAGATTAAGGTAAGCTTCATCTTACTCAAGATAAACCCTCTATGGTTTCAAGGATTCATTTTTTTTACCATCATATTTATTTTCTAACTTCATTCATGTGCTTTTAGTTTTCTTCCCTCAGAATCTGAAGTTGCTATTATTGCTATGTGGTATCTGACCATGCTAATTTGAAAATCTCATGGCAGATTAATGTTTGTTTATTTATGTGTAGCATATGTACATGAGTGTGTAAATGTATATGCCCATGTGTGTTTATACAGAGGCTAAAAGAGGAACATCCAGTATCTTCCTCTATCATTGTCTACCATATTGCCTTGAAACAAGTGTCAGACTTCGAAATTCATGATCCCCATGACTTGGGGAAGAAGAAAGGGATGCAGTAGCTGCAGGAGATAAAGCCAACCAGCCATAGGAGACTTCAGGTAAGTGGCTGCTGGCCACTTCCCCAATTGGGCCAGGTGCAGCAGGGGAAGATTTAGGAATGCCCAGCCTTTGAGTTAAGCAAGGCATTTGAAAATTAATTGATGTGTGTGTGTGTGTGTGTGTGTGTGTGTGTGTGTTCCATTTGCAGACCCCAAATAGCTCCTATGCAATGCATACATGTGGCCCACCAGAAGCACAAAGCAGTATAGTGAAAACTCACTGCTACACCCTGAGACAGGTTTGGTGAGAAACCCTGTCTTAAGGGAATAAGGCAGAGAGTAATATAGCAAGGTGTCTCATATACTGTTCTGGCTTTCTCACGTGTATAGGTATATGCAGTCACCTACACACATGTTACACCTTACACATGTGTGTAAACCACACATGGTGCACACTCACACGTGCTCAAACATACACACACACATGCACACACACATACACACACACCACACACAGTTTAACCAAAAGTTAGGAACATACAATCACTCCTTAAGGAAGGACTGTACTCCTGTGATGACAGGATCCATTCTTGATTGTTTTCCCCAAATCACATCTTAGATTCATCCTTTGTATTTACACATTTTCTTTAAGTATAAATAGGAATAAAAAGAATCTGTCTTAGTTATTTCTCTATTGTTGTTACAAATCACCATAACCAAGGCATCTTAAAAACAAAGGGGTTTAATTTGGCTTATAGTTTCAAAGGGTTAGAGTCCATAAGGGCCAAGCAAAGCATGACCGTGTGCTCACAACTAGATCTGCAAGCCAGAGGAAGAAAGAAACATATTGGAAATGGTACAAGTCTCTTGAAACATCAAAACCCACCTCCAGTGGCACACCTCCTCCAACAAGACTACATCTCTTAATCCTTTCCAAACAGTTCCACCAACTGGGGATCAAGTTTCAAACATATGAGCCTATAGGGCATTCGCATTCAAAGCACCACATTCCAGTCCCTCCTTCCCATAGGTACATGGTCATATAAAAATGCACAGTTCAATTCATCCAACTTCAAAGGTCCCCAAAGTCTTTCAGTCTCAACACTATTTAAAAGTCAAAAGTCCCTTGTGGGACCCAAGGTGATAAGCCAAAATAAAGTACAAATGCCAACTGCAAACATCAACATATACTGTCATAAAACTTACAGTACCATTCCAAAAGGTAGGAATAAGGTCATAGTGGGGAAAAATGGACCAAAGCGAGACTAAAATCCAGCAGGTCAAGCTTCAAATCTTGTAATCCTTGTCTGGTGCTGACACACTTCTTGCCTTGGGGCTGGTTCCACTCCCCGTGTGCAGTTCTCCTTGGCAGTTATCCCACAATTCTTGGACCTCTAACACTTTGGAGTCTCCAACACAGTGACACTTTACTTTCACATCTTCATGCAATGGCCTCTCTGGGCTTCTTGCCCTCTTGAGGCCTTTGTGCACATTATCTGTCCTTTGCCATGGAAGAAGGTTCCACAGCCCCTTACTCCTGTATCCTCTATGACTGTAAGCCAGACGCGTGTGGATGTCATTGTCTAGCTCAGCTGCCTGCTTGGCTGGAGCCTGGCCTCCTTGAATTACACTTGAAGCAGATTTCCTTTGTTGCTTCTTCTTAGTGTCCAACTGCTGTCCCAGCCCATAGTTCCAAAGTCTTCTACATTCATCCAAATAAATAAATAAATGAATAAACAAATAAATAAAAATAAATTTCTCCTTGGTTGGGTCTTACACAACAATAGCCTACTCCCTGGTACCGACTTAGGTCTTAGTTGCTTTTCAATTATTGTGATAATATACCATGACCAAGGCAACTTACAGAAGTAAGGTTTTTTTGTGGCTTACACTTCCATAGGCATGAGCCTGAAACCATCATGGCAGGAAGCGTGTTCAGCAGCAAGCGGGCATGGCCCTGGAGTAGCGTCTGGGAGCCCACATCCCAAGCTACAACCAGGAGCTCCTTGGGAATGGGAAAAGTCTTTTGAAACCTCAGTCTCATCCCCAGTGACACAACTCCTTCAACACTTCCTAATTCTTTCTAAGTAGTTCCACAAACTGGTGAACAAGTGTTCAAACGTATGAGCCTTTGGAGGCTACCCTCACTCAAACCACCATAAAACTGGAGAGGCAAAATCCTGCACTTTTGATGCTTTCCCCCTAAAACACTGGGATCCTCCTCATCCATACATAAGTCATTAACATCTTATGAACTTGACTAATGTTTTTAAGAATTCAACATATTTTCATAAGAAAACAAAACAAACAAACAGAAAAAAATACTTTCTTTGATTCACATATAAATAATCTCATGGCAACAATCAGAAATTTGGCAGGACCTGGTTTAAATCCATTTGGAGCAGCTGTACATTGAGCAATTTCTCCACAGGCTTTGAAATTCTGGTGATGGGTCTTTAACGTGGAAACAAACATTGCTCTTATGTTTTATAATATTTACCAGGCTTGGTATGACATAACTAGCTTTTCAAATCTTTAGGTGCACTGATTTACAAACACTGAACAATGGCTTCAGTTTAGTGTCCTCTCGTGTGAAACCCAGCTCATAGTAAATCACTCATGAAATCAAAAAACTAAGTGTGTGACTAATTAATCTGCTAGACCTGAAAATTTCCGGGAGAGACACCTAATTTTAGATTGCAATCACTGTTTACAAATTCAAGCTTCCTTACCGTCATAAGTACAGTGAAGGGGAACATTAGATATTACCATTTGTGTGTGTGCGTGTGTCTGTGTGTCTGTGTGTCTGTGTGTCTGTGTGTCTGTGTCTGTGTGTGTGTGTCTGTGTGTGTGTTTTCTGTTGCTACGATAAAATATCCTGACAGGAAGCTAAGTATGGAAGAAAGGGTTTATTTTGGTTTTAGTTAGAGGGGATACAGTCCTTCATGGCTGAGAAGGCATGGCATGAGCCCAGCCTGGAAGTCAAGAAGCTGACTGCTCACATTTCATCTATACACAGGAAGAAGAAAAAGAACAGGAACTGAGGCTGGGCCATAAAACCTCAAAGCCCAGCCACAACGACATACTTCCTCCAGCAAGGATCCAACTCCTAAAGATTCCCTTGCCTCCCCAAATAGCACCAACAAGTACTGGCTGATGTTTAAATAACTATATGGGAATTTATCAATCAAAGCACAATGTATAATTTACACCAGTTAGAGAACCATGGTTGTATATTCTCCTTATGCTCTTTCCTTATGAAACTTAGTATTGTTATTGGATAACTTAGTTGGGATTTTCATTACAGAGCTATAGTTCCCACATCAACAGAATACGCTCAGTCATCTTCCACTACATGTTCATGTACCTGTTAACCCATGCAAGCACGAGCCTGTGCCTGCTAACTGTCCCAAGGGCATAAGCAGTGACCTTGAGGTCACATGACAAATGCATCAGCAGTCGCCTTGAGACCACTGAGCAGCAGTCACCTGTTGGTTCATTTCAGCAAGGGAAGCAGCGGGAGAGACATCTAGGATGGGAAAACTGTTCCCAAGGGGTGAGGAAGAGAGGTGGGGCAGAGCAACAGAAAGAACACAGAGCTCCTCAGAGGGCCTAGCAGACCTCAGCCACAGAGAAGCCCAGGGTAGCTGGTGACTGCAGCTACGGCAGCAGTCTGAGCTGACTAACACAAGGAGGGTCATGGTCTAGGCTTCCACACAGCCACATGGTTCAATGCCATCCAAGAAATAAACACGCAGACTTCGCAGTGATTTAACAAGACCACCAAAACTATGACTGACGCTCAGAGAAAACAAGATTCCCTTCCAGTGTTTCTTTGCATTTACCTCAGATGAAAATGGTGGAGCAGTTTTCGAAAATGAAAATTTTGTCAGTAATAACCATTCACAGATATTTCTAGCACTCTTTCTATGCTTCTGCTTTAAAAAACACACACACACATACACATACACACACATACACACATACATAAACCACACACACACCACACACACATACCACACACCACACACACACACACACTATACACCACACACCACACACCACACACACAAACACACCACACACCATACACCACACACACCACACACACACACACACACTA
>NW_022196895.1:79715664-79717507 GCF_008632895.1 Mastomys coucha
ACACACACACACACACACACACACACACACACCACACATGAAAAGCTTTGTTATTTTACATAATATATGGTTAGGTTTGGAATATTTTTCTTTAGTTTCCAGATTCTGAAACTCCACATTCGTGTGTATGTGATCACATAACTGCTAATAGGACTCGGTGTCACATAAGAAGTCACAGAACTTTCCCAGCTGTCTCCGGCCTTGCTGTCCCATAGCCTTGCTTTGGGGATACCCGCTTTCTGGGGCAGGGCCTCATACATGGATTGAAACCTGCTACTTTGAAGCTCCTGCCAGCCCAGACCCTTGACTTGTATCAGACCATGATGTGCCATGAATCAGCATGTGGGCTACACAGTCTTGCGTTCTTTCTGTGGCTTTAAATACGTTTATAATCACAGGTGGGACATGGGAGTTTGAAAACTCTGTGAAGCCAGGATTGCTAACGGGCAGGACAGCGTTTTAGAAACCTATATGCTGTTGCTCAAGGTTGGAGGAGAAGTCACTGAACCTTTGATATCTGCAGGTCCTGATTTTCTTGGGAAACATGTTAAATCTTCCCCTTGCTGGCTTTTACTGTCAGAACCATCCCTAAGACCCACTGAGTTGTTGGGCAGAGCATGACCTTGTCTTGCTTTTGGCCTTCAGACACAGATACTGAATTCATGTTAGAATACCAACTTAACATTAACCCCAAACGGGAGACTAAAGCACCCTTTGGTTGACACAGGCAATCAGAGAGAATTTGCCAACAAGCTCCATAAAGCTGAATATAGCTCCCTGGATTCCTGAAAGAGAGAAGGTCCCATTTCAATTATTATTAATACCTAATTAAGTCAAATTAACTTTGGGAGAAGAGGAACAAATTGGAAGCAGGTCCCACAGGCTCTCCAGTAACTCTGCCTTGCAGGGCAGGACAGACGAAAAGTCCAGGCTGGCACGGAGAATGTGAGAGTCCAGCCACATGCCTGAGCTGATGGAAGCGCCTACGTGGTCGATTACTCCAAAATAGCAGGTGGGCTGAAGTGGAAACTTAAGGGTTCTTTGGAAAGTCAGTTAGATGGTGTTTTGCTGGGACAAACATGTGAAGGAACATTTAGCTGAAGCAGACACAGGTGAAAGGATGTTCTGTTAAAGCAAGTATGTGAAAGGACACATGATGAAGGGTTCTTCGATACAACATGCATGTGTTGGTCCACCTTCCATTGGGTAGTTGAGCTGCGTTTGTTGGAACTCCATAGAGAGAAACACACCAAAAAACTTATGGTGATGTGACATGGCTGTTTTGCCGTTTCCTCAGACTCCAGCTGATTGGCAGAGTGACGTCAGCTGAGACAAGGCCCATGCTGAAGAAAGACCCATGGATGGTGCTGAAATCCAGTGTGGTCTCTCTAGATCTCAAGCTAGATGAAGCCTTCCCTCCCCTTAGGAAGACCACTTTTGCATTCCAGGTACAATAGAGTTCAACAACGTGCACTTCCCTGAGCTTTCTTCCAATCAGCACTTTTTTTCACAGTGTGAGCCTGGTTTGTTCAGAAGTTACCGTAGCCATGGGAGAATCTACAAAAACAAAAACAAACACAACAACAACAACAACAACAACAACAACCAGGTAATTCCCTGCATGAAAGTAAGGAGGCATCCCATATCAAAGCTAGGTAAACGGTTCAATCAACAAACTGCCATGCAATATGAAGACCTAAGTTCAGATGCCCTGAACCCATATAAAAGGCTGGGTAAAGTGGTACGTACACACTGCAGTCACAGACTGAAGAAGCAGGGATAGCAGGATCCCTGGGGCTCGGAAGCTAGCTCATCTATCCAAATCTGTGAGCTCCAGGTTCAA